>NW_010426758.1:26570-38750 GCF_000710305.1 Buceros rhinoceros silvestris | reverse complement strand
CTTAGAGGAAAATAAAAAGTTGCATTATCATGTATAAGTCTGAGGAGGGCAGAGATTGCTGCATCGTTGCTGCAACGCTTCTTGCACTGGCTATCTAGATACACCCAGTTGTCTTGATGCCTTATAAATTCTTACCTGTCTATAGGTAAAGAAAGAAACATAATCAGGCAAAAGGTACTCCAATCAAACATGCACAATCATGATGTGCAAGGACTGTGCTGAGGAGACAGCTGAGTTATTTTTTGTGGAATACGAAATGTACACTGCAGACAGATTGGCTAAAGAACGAGTAATCCTAGAACACTTCTTAAGGCTGAAAATATTCCCAAAGTGTTCTTAAACCAATCACAAGCCTCCCAAAGCCTGCTTCCCTCCCATCCCCAGAAGCAACCCGCTATAGAAGATGGACACAGTCCACCTGTTAACTCTCATAGCAATCAGAAAAGCCTCGTGATCCCAACTATACTTTGTAAAATATTCAGTTCCCATCACACCACGAAGAAATCTGCAGGACCCTACATCCATTCTTTACATCAAAAAAGATTAAGCTGCTGTATGAGATCAGGATTCCAAGCTGAGATTGTAAAGTCTATAGTTTAAAGCATAGCAGCAAATAACTTTTTATAACATCCATTAATCTCTGTGAAGCATATTCATGTATCCATTTCTCTGGAAGAAAGTGGTACATGCAATTGCTAAAAGCCTGTAGCTCCAAAACTGCCGTCTCCAAGGATTCTTCCTACATGGGCTATTAATAGCTCCATTAGTCTTCCTTTGAGTAGTTCTAGTAACAATACCATAGTCCAAAGATTTTTTACATAGAGCCGTAAGTAAATAATCTTCACGTGGGAGCAGTGTTCCTAAACTCACTGTTTGAAAGCTGTTCCAGACAAGAAAGGTCTTGGCACTTGCACTGTGCCCAGCACAACAGAGTTTGGTTCTTTCTAGGGATGTCTGCCTACAGATTCACTATCCTAACAAGAATTAGTAACAGAAATCTAAATCTAAACTGTGCGTCTTTCATTTATTTTAAATTGTCGTGATTCCCTCCTTAACTGAACGTTCTTAGATTACAAACCAGTATGATATTCCTGATGGCAGCTCTGAGGATACAAACCTGCCCAAACTAATCCAAAAACTTGCTCTTACATCATTTATATCCAGGGTACCTTAACACAGGTAAGCAACACGACATCCAGAACCTAGAAAGCCCGACTTCCTCAAGTGGCTAGTGGAAGCTGAGAAGTCAAAAGCAGCTCTTGGTTTTGTTCCAGACTCCTTCCCAAAAGAGATGTGGTAACCGTTCCTTCCACTGTTCCAATCCATCCTCTGACAGTATGGATTATTGCTCCATCCAGTGCAAACCCCAGTGAATATAACTGTGTAATTCATTGACAAGAGTACTGCAAAGTTACTGGAGATGACCTACTTTCTACTGGCTTTGGTCTGAGATTTCAGCTGTTCTATCCACAGAAGAATTATTTGTCAGTTCCTTTTTTTTTTTCTGGAAACATTCATAATAGGGTAGGAAATTTATAAACATAAAACAAGACCTGGTTTCCACTCTCTATGAGCCTACAAACTTGGGAAATTTCAAAATAAATTAGAGGAACTTCGTACAAGACTAAGAAGAAGAGAATGAAAAATAAGACTGAGATTTTGCTACCTAACACAGAACATTTATAAAGAGGTTGTTTTTTATTCTGTAGTCAGTCTTATGGCTTGTAGAGAGTTAATTTGCCTCTTCCCAAAGAGAATCTTTCTAAATTGTGCTATCTGACAGCAGCAATAATATTTTTGCATCAGAACACAGAACTTCAGGTTGCAGGTGCACCTGAAAAGTATCTTTTAGAAAGACAGAAAATTACACATTCAATAGTACTCAGAGATTATAAATAGCAAAAAGGAACCCGCTTCTCTTGCTCACTTCTTCATCTACCTCCTTTCTCAAAAGCCTGTAGATGCAGAAGAACCATACCCTGTAAATCAGCAGGCTCATGCTGTGCACCATCACAGGGAGATGTCACCTATAGACAGCAATGTAAACATAATCCATATATAACTATAACTAACTCCCACCTGTGTAAGTCTGAGAGCTCAGATGGTCTCGACTGGTAGTGCATTACATGAGGATAGAACATTTTTTTCCCCAAGCTCCTACATTTCCCTGAAGGTCTGCAGTACAGTCTGTATGATAGGAGGTGTGTCACCAACTTCACAGTGCCTGATCACCATGTATGTAAGAGGGCACAGAGTCAGGGCACCCCTCCGTTCTGCTCAAGGGGGGTACTGTTTTCTCCACTTCAGTTCTCATGGAGTGCAAGCTACTCGAAAGGCATAGTGACAGGGCAAGTTTAAGGCCCTGGCTCAGAGGGGGCAACAATGGTTTGACTTTGAAAGAAGTCTCTGGCCAGGTGTAAGAGAGAGTATGATAACATTCAGAAGTACTTTTCTGCCCATTTCCTCAGTTCTTTGAGGAGCTCACAGCTCTGCACTGTCTCAGAGAGCTCCTTAGAGGAAGAGTCTTGGCCTACCAATGCTAGAGGCTACCCTGTCTATAAGGGTCATATATGGGTTGGATATTTCACTTCCGTGGTCAACCAGAGCAGCCAAAGATATTTATGTAGTCAAAAGCTTCAATGGGTACTCAAGGAGCTGGGAATCTTGATACTCAGTTTCTAGAAAAGCAATCCTCCCAGGAGAAGCGCATTTTGCAAATATTGCCTGTATCTGTGAGAAATGTTAACTTTTGTCTTCCCTTTTCGAATGGACTTGCTCTGATCTCTGGAGGTACAGGAGAGAGAATGAGAAGAGCGGGCCCAGGAACCTTGAGTGCACCTATCGCCACTCTTCCATTAATTTCTTTTCATCCAAGTGGTGGAACCAACAGCGGCTGCTCCTTCATAATCTGCAGATGGCTGGGAGAATGCTTTAGGGAAGCATGGCTGCAACCGACAAACAAGACCCAGAAAAGGACATTAAGGCTCACTCTCAGGCCTTCCCTGTCTGCACTAGGGAATTTTCTTCCCTACTCCAAATTCCCACCATCGCTAATATGAATGCAGCTGCACAGTTGTTAGGGATGTTTGGAGTCATAATATATGAGTTTTCCTCTCGTCAGCCATTGGCAGCACTGTGTCAATTAACCCTCCTCAGAGCAGGGTTAACTGATACAGTGCTGAAAACGGCTGCTGGAGCCGAAAGCTGTCTATACTGAGGCTCCCATTGTTGCTATCCCTGGTGCAGCTGCAGTGGAATCAGCTCACGTGGGATTATTTTGGTCACAATTCTCTAACCTAAAAACAGCCTAGAAATGCAACACAGCCACCTTATGGGCCAAACCATGCTTCCGCTGCACCTCAGCAGCTATGCACCTAGGCTGTTAACCTTCATAATGGGATTTTTCTTACAGTCCTTTCAGTCAGAGAGTATTCTTTGTATTTCTGTATGAAATACTCAGTGGACTTCATCACAACAAACCGGTGTTCCTGTCACCTCTGTAGGACAGCCTCTGCTCAGGAGTTCTCAGTAGCTCTGGACTTGAAGCTGTGTGAAGGAAGAGCCAATTGTCTAGTAGTGTCTTTTCATTGATTCACACATTCATTAATTCAAAACAAAATTTGCCTTTTTACTCATAGAAACTTTGTCATTTCTTTTTAATTTCGTAATGTAGATCTAGCTCTTTATGGCTGGAGATTCTTGTTCACCAGCAGTTTTGCTTTTTTTAACGCTAACAAGTAAAGCCTTATTTATGCAGAGCAGCACCGTGAAGACTCAAGCTGTTTTCTCATGGAGTTAAGGTCTATTTTGAATGAGCAGCGTTGGCAGAATCAGTCCCACTTGTTTCCATGTTCTTTAGGAAGCATTTATGAATCAGGCTGGTGAAACGGGTCTTTCACCCCCTGCTGAATAAAGACTAATACTTCTAGAAAGTCCCTCTCTATCTTTTCCCACATCCATGTCCAACATTATACTAAAACAAGGAAGTGTTGTTTTGCATTTGTTATACTTTTGAACAACTATTTATCAGGCAGGTGCTGGCAGTCAGGATTTTTTAAGTGCAGTTTGCAAGTGTGAAAATGTTGACACCAGGCTCAGCAAAAACCTCGGTGAAAAACTCTAGCTCACTAAAGCCCTTGATTAATGACAAGCAGGTTTCAGTTCAAGCACGGCATTTTATGCAAGTACAGAACACAGCTATATGCAGAATGGTGGGCAACTGCATATGCCTATAAATATTTACAGAGGCTTAACGTAACTGCCCAGATAAATGGCAAAGGGGCAGACGCAGGGGAGATGCTGTCCAGAGCCTCCCAGCTGTGGAGATGAGCTGTAGAGCTCAGCTCAGGGTGCTGGGCTGTTGAGCAAAACCTGATTTGGCAGAAACTTGGATGCACATGGGTATTTTGAGAAAGAGGAAAGGAAGTGGCTCATTCTTCCTTCACCTCTTGATACTGCTGCAGTGGCTGTTTCTCTCTTCCAGGGATGTCTTTGGACAAAGCAACGGAGTGGGCAGAGTAACTGATCTGCCTGCTAAGCAGGTGTGATGGCAATCTGTGGAAGGAAGGAGGAGTGACATATTGACTACCCCTTTAGCTCAGGCCGAACTGTGGGGATGCATGACAAAGTTGTCCGAGAGGAGGCTGCCTCTTGGTAAACACATTCATACATTTGCTTAAATGATTTGCATTAATCTTCTGAAAGGTTCTTAAAAGAATGCCAAAAACCTCCCTTCCTAAAGACCAGTGGAACTGAATTTATCCTCTCCCTTAGCCCCTTTCCCCTTCAATATTAGGCTCAGTATCTTGCGTATGTTTTTATATGAAACTCTGTGATTAAAAGTACTTAAGACTGGCTCATTTTTCTCTGCAATGAGTTCAGTTATTTCCCTTTTATACCTTCCAGAATTTACTATACCATATCTAAATATTGGCTGCAGTCCACATGTTTTAGATCATTCTCTATAATGGTCCTGTTGTTATAGAATCCTTTGTGTGTGTGTGAGAAAGAGAGAACACGCATATGTGTTGGAAGCAAGGCAGGGTGCATATAACTGTTTGGAAAGAGGAATCAGGGTATATTAATTCCATAAGTGATTTCTGAACTGATAACATAAAAGTGATAAAAATAGTGAGCAGTGAAATTATAGACCCCTAGTGCATTACCTTGTATATGTGGTAAATAGTACTTCTGATTCCTGTATGTTACTCTGCTATATATATTCTACCAATAAAATAACTCATTCACCTTTTGTTGTTGCATTTTAAAGATCAGATTTTTTGTTGTCACGTTTCCTCATTTTTACTTATGTTCTAAATGTAGATCCTCCAACCTGAGTCATAAAATGTTAGTCAATGGTAAGCTTTGTGAAGATGAAACTAAGGCAGCAGCTGGAAGTCCTTACTCACTACACATAAAGTGCATTACCTGCTAAAGAACTTACAGAAAATGTACATGTGTAGGGTAAGCTACTGATCTAAGAGAAAAACAGGATTTGATGCTTCATTTGACAAATGATTTGCTTTAACCAAAACAAACAAAAAGCTTTACTCACAGTGTCATATGGATAGAGCTCATGAAGATTTAACTGAGACATGCCTCTCTACTCCCAGGACAAAATGAAATGAGTAGCCCTATCCCAGCAGACACCTTTGATCTTGCCTGTGACTTCCCACATAGAGGATATTTTAAGTGGCAAGTGGACAGCATTGGTCTACCACGTGTTCATTACCTATATGGATTGCTTTTATGCGCAGCAAGTGTGACTTAACTTACAGCACATCAGATAAAACAATTCACACTTGCAGCAGGCTGAGTGTTCTCACAGCTGCGGGTGTGGAGTCACAAATGCATGGCAAATTTGCTCCCAAATTTCTTTTAACTTCTCCTAAGACAGTTTGCCAGAGATGTAAATTCAGACCACTTTCTCACGTGGAGAAGTTCTCAACCACCCAGAAGAGAACAGATAAAAAATCCCCTGCACTAACCATTCCACTCGTGTTCCACCGTGTAGGGCCCTGAGTGGGGATTAGGCAGTTCAGAGGGCTAAGTGGATATTATTTTGTGCTGGAATGAATTTCACCAAAAGAGAGTATGCTTAGTTTCTATAATTTTCCCCCCACAAGCTAAGATAAATTTCTGGTTTGGTCCATTGACAATACTTGTATTTTTCATCAGAATTATTTTGTACTATATTTTCTTTGGAAATAACAGTAATACAGTTTATGTGAAACACAAACAAATGAGGGAACGATTTTTACCTAAATGTATGAATAGCATTTTGCAATTTGTCATTGTGATATATTTATCTTTTGAACTTTTAAGTGAGCTCAGCTGAAAAAAATGCTTCTCTTCAGCACATGACTGGAAAATATATTACACCAGAGAAGTATATTGCTGTTTCAGTTTAGAAATTAGTGGCTAAATATAATTTTCCACTATACTTACTTTCACAAAGTATGTAGTAAATTATTTACATTACAGTAAATTCTTAGTACATATTCCAAAAGGTGTTAAAATCAGCATTCTCGCTCAAATTAATGGATATTTTGTGAATGTGAATTAAACTTATGATCCTTAAGATCTTCTGTTGCCAGCTGAAGTCTTAAAACCACTGTAATATGGCTAGAACAAAACAAATTTGTCAAGAAAATGAACCCTGGGGAAGGAAAAAAACCAGTATGGAGCAGAAAGATGCAGACTGGCCAGTAAAGTAATGACATTTTACAGCAGCTGAAAATTTGGGTCTGCTATCTGTCTTACTCCCATCCCCTTCTAGTGGCACAGCATATGCTAGTTACTACGCAGAGTCTTTCTAATCAAAACTTCACACAGATCGAGAGGTGCCTATGGCTTCCAGCGGGGCAGGCTGCATCTCCGGCTGCAGCGGCAGCAGGGGACGCGGCCTCTCCCCGGCAGCATGAGCAGAACCGTGCAGGAGCACTGTGCCCGGCTGGCTCGTGGGCAGTGCTGGCTTCGCTGCACGCCTGCACAGGTGAGTCACTCCCTGCTTCCGAGCTGCCCCAGCAAACAGGGCTGTGGGGAGCAAGCTGCTACCACAGCAGCAAAATCGTTCAGACTGCGCCTTGCTACCTCTCCTCCCCTGGACAGCTTGGGAACAGGGAGGAGAGCTGGCTGCAAGCTGAACAAGCTCTTCTGGCAATGGCAGCTGCTCCCAGCCGCCATTTTGCCCAGGGGTCATTTGCCTGTCACATCCCAGACATGTAACCCTCATGTGATGGGAGAGCAGCCAAGCAGCCATCAGGAAAGGCTGAGCAAGCTGAACAAGCTCTTCTGGCAATGGCAGCTGCTCCCAGCCGCCATTTTGCCCAGGGGTCATTTGCCTGTCACATCCCAGACATGTAACCCTCATGTGATGGGAGAGCAGCCAAGCAGCCATCAGGAGAGGCTGAGGCCGGGTGGGAGCTGCGGCTGCTGCCAGAACAGTTCATCTGACACCCAGCCTGTTCCTTCTGCGCTACAGAGCTGTACCCAGGGAAGCAGGCTGCTGGGAACAGGCTGCGGGCCTGATAAATTGTCCCGTCTGCCACAAAAGCCGGCACTCTATAGGATGAGCACCTGTTTCATTACAGCATACAGTCATCGTGTTCCCAAACTGTTGGTTGTTTTGATAATTAGATTGCTTTTTGTCCATTTTCCCTTTGGAGTACGAAGGAGGGTCCAGGGCTTATAGTATCAGGAAACAGAGAAACTCAGGAAACAGAGATTCCTCCTTTCCCATGGCCAAGCGTTCATTCCTGCCTGACCTTGGGCAAACCACCTACACCCAGCTCCTCGGAGGTGTTCGGATGCCTGCCACCCACTGAGCTAAGCAAGAATGAAAAGCCTGTGCCCTGTCAGGAAAAGGCAGATGTGAGTATTCCCTATCTTCCAGGGCCATTATGAAGGTGAAGACATTTCTGGCTTACAGAAACTAGGGTAATGGCAGTCATTCAAATATCATATATACAGGAGAGAGTAGTACGAACACCGAGGAAAAGCTGCGTGGTTACCTAAGGCATGGAAACAACCTCCTATCTTCTTAGTTCTGGCTCAGAATTAGCAAAAAGGTTTAAGGAAGTCTTCGTAGTTAAAGTTTTATCTGAAAGTATTCCTTTTTTTTTCATTTATTTTTTTTAATAATTGTATTAGTAAGAGTCCATTATATAATCACAAGAAAATTATAACTCTCCAGGGCATGATCTTAGCTGTGTAATTAACTGGGGCGCTTAAAAGTACAAAGTGAACCTGAAGCAAAATTTGTACCAGAACCACACCTCATTATGTTTTGCTGCCTAAGTCTGTCATAAATAGAGATGTTTATTACACATCTGCCATTTAAAGTACATATTATATGCAATGTTATATTTTATTTAGATTTTAAAATTTAAAAACACACGATGACAAGCTGTGTTACTATTAACACATGCCTCAGGGACCAAGAGTGCACATTCACATTGTGCCTTAGGTTATATGACAATTCAGCCACTCCAGAGTTACAAATCGTTTACAGAAGTATATTGTGTAATTAGTGTGCCTGACTTCAGTCCACGGAGTTTCACTGGTGCAAAAGAACAATTAAGCCCTGCATATCCATTCATATTTATTGTAGTTTGTCCTTAGAGCACTGCTCCCTCCTCTGCTTTCAACATCAAACGGCACTAAAGACTCCAGAGCTTCCAAAGCAAAAAGAGTTATTTTCTTTCCTTATGATTATTTTCTTTCTTTTTTTTTTTTCTCCTTCACACCAGAAGTGATTCAATAATGACTCAAATGTATGGGTGGAAAGGGCAAAAGATGGTACACTAGTTATATGCTTCTTAATTCTCTCTTCTTTGGGTTTGCTAACCTGAACAGACTGCCCTCCTGGACTAGCTCCAGGGCTGGCTTTAAGAAATCTTCCACAGAAAAGCTTTCACAGAAAATCATTTTGTCCAGGATATGCATGGAATGAAGTCCCTCTGCATGAATATGTGTAATTTCCATCAGATCCTAAGCCTGTCCAGTGAAGTATTTGATGCAAGAACTCTGATGAAGAAAAATGCCACCTACTAGTCAGCTTTTCTTTGTAAGCTGGCTATCCAATCTCTATCACCTAGTTATCACATCCTCTTAGTTGTGTATTAAGGTAGGACAAATTTAGTATATTATATATATATATCTAAGATAAATATCCACATAATGAACACTTGGTGTTAGGATGTTGTGGATAGTGTTACTCAGATAACAGGCAAAGGAAGTTAACCTTAAGTATCAGCCCTATCAGACTATCATTTCATAGTATGGGTAACCTGGCAGTCCTAAAAGGGTAAATTAGCAAATATGAATGCCCCAAAATAAATCAGGCTCATCCTTTCATACCCAATCCAGGGATCTACAAAGTCCAGAGGCACCTTCAGCACCCAATCCTCACCTGAGGAATCTTTCAAAGTTTAATCTTTGCCTGACCAGTCAATATGCAAGACCTAACAAGAAGGAGAGAGCTGCAGTGCTGGCAATCCACAAAGGCTGTCCAGCTCTGTAATTCTCCTCATTGAATATAATCTCCCAAATTCCTCAATAACACACTATAATCCAGACCTGTACATAAAATAACTGGCAAAAACTGGACCCAAGCCATCAAGTTTTAGAAAGAGGGATGCACTTGAAACAATTTCCATAACAGCAAGAGTCTCTGCTGAGGACACCTGTCCTCTGGTTTTTAACTTCGTTCAGAATCTTAGGGTTACTTCAAACACTAAAATCACTTTAGCAAATGAAATAAATTAAAATGCTATGTGAGCTTAAGAGATAAAGATGCCTCCACTGGTAGAAAAGCTGCAGTGGAAGCTCAGCAGTCCTCTTCCTATTTTGTCTGTCACCATCCCTTTGAGTACATTGGGCTGGTCAGGCAATAAACATACATACAGCTTGGAATCGCATACAGCATATATAGTCTCTGGTCCATTTGATTGTCAGGGTCATGGAAGGACCTGACATCCACATCTAAGTGACAGAGGATACTGAGGGAGAAGAGAAAGGAGTAGGGGACAGGAGAGGGAAGGGACTACTGCTGTGGTCAGGGTGCTGAGAAAAGCATATTGAGCTTAACACAGAGAATCATTTATCCCATTTATGAGAATACTTTGACTTATTGACAATATTTTTCATGCACATCTTTCCTTGCACTTTTAAAGACTGGCTACCTTAGTAGTAGGTCTACCTACAAGGCCTGATGGAAGAAAAAACCCACATATTAACACATTAGAAGTCTCTTAGTATGATCCAGAATAGCTTTTCCAGATAGCAGCTTAATGCACAGCAGTCCAATGGCAGTTCTAGGGTATATTTCAATGTGATTGAGTATGTATAACAACTAATGCCTTAGAGATTCTCAGCTCACTTGTAGAATAAAATTATACATTACCTTGTAGGTTAAAATGGACATGGAAATTTAACATATAGATCCAGGCAGAGTATTGTTTATCCTACCCATTAAGGGATGATAACCTATATTTATGGAAAAAGATAAATGTTTTACTGTGGGAAGAAGCCATCTGTGGGGTATACTTAACTACTTGAGTTTGGTCCGCTTTCAGTCCAGAATAGCCAAAAGCAACCACTCCAGACAAGAACCAGTAAAATATATGCAATGTACACCATGTGTCTCTAGTGTCTAAATGTATTGTCTATAAAGACACATATATCAATGAAAATGTGAACTCTGAGTTTAAGAAATAGAAAGTCACTTTTTTCTTCTTTGTCCTTAAATCCAAATGTATCAGCTTCCATAAGTCTAGTAACAAATATTTTAAATGCAAACATATAAGTCTGTTTCACAAAGAACTATTATTTTATTGCGAGAGTATCTTATATTTACTAGAAGTTAGAATAGGTGCTACATCCATATTAGAACTGAACAAGTAGTAACTTGATTTTGATTTCTGACAAAGTATAAGGTCACATTTGTGCAGTAACATCAGTACAGATGTTTCCATTGAGTTGAATAAGATTCTTGGAGTGTAAGTTTTAAGGAAATCCCAGAAGTCTAGATGCCAGATGTTTGAACACTGGTTTATTGCAAGCGTGTATGTCCTTCAAAATGGAATATATTTATCTGGTATTCTTACTGTTTGACAGATTGAACAGTCTCCTAAATGCATGAACTTAGTGTGAAGTAAAAAAAAATTTAATGGAACATTCATACATAAATTGGCATAATTAAATAATGGAATAACTTTGCTGCATGCAATATAATACTCTCCTATTTACAAAAGTGTATCTCATTCAAACCAAGACAGCTTATCTTCACTGAGAATTCAGTACTTTAAAGGCTCAGTACTTTGGCCAGGACCCAGTTGAGCAGGTATTCTATTCTCTTCAGTGGACTTAGTCACATGCCTAAAATTAAGCAGGAGATTACGCACCTTGCTGGACAGAATGCAGACTCCAGATCTTTTCAGATTATTATCTGTATAGATTTGGAAAAGTAGATCAAGAAGGAAGCTGAGAAAACCAGGAACAGAGACTTGAAATTAGTCTTGGTTTTGATCCAGAAGTGACCACCGATCTGTTTTTGCAGGGTTCTGCTGCTGCTGCAGTCAGCAGAGCAGATCAGCTGAAGCTATCTTAGTTTTGAAGACAGGCACTATTGGAAAGATATTTGTATTGCATCAGTACCCCTATTATGTTAACATTTAGGGCAAGCTGCAAGGCTCTACTGATTTTGCAGGGACTTGGGTTTCTCGATACAGAGACAGTGTGGGGAGACTGCAGAGTACTGGAAGATTTGGAAAAGGTAATTTGCTTTTGGTGTCATGATTTGATCATTTATTTCATTCTGTGGGGAGGACAAGCTTCTCAGAGTTGTATACTTTTAAAAGAAACCCCTAGTACATTCTGTAAAATGGATGATGGCATACCATCAGCAATCACGTTAAGCCTGTTCTTCTAAAGAAACAATCTATTAATTTCAACTATACTTGAAAGAACAGTCAAGGTCTCAAAAATAATTAGGCTCTTCCAGGTAAATGAAAGGGATCTCAATGACTGCTCCAGTAAAGAGAAAGGTGGGCAGAATTCAGATGTAATATGTTAAATTGGACAGTAGCCATTTATCCAATCAGTACAAATGACTGACTGGCCATTCAGAACACATACTGTTGTAGGCTTGCTGCAAAACCTCTCTTTTTTTCTGGTAGG
>NW_010426758.1:5444-26485 GCF_000710305.1 Buceros rhinoceros silvestris | reverse complement strand
GGGAAAGTCCAATGTGGGATTGTTCACAGCAAAAAGGAGGAGGAGAATTAGAGAATAACCAGCACCCATAGAGAGTGTGTTCAGGCTTCATCAGCCTACTCAGAACAATGCACATGGTTGCTCCAGATTTAGCTGTCGTTTAAGACTTCAGATTTTAAGTAAGTGAATAGATGTCAAATCCAGTAGTAGCTAGAGCAGGAGAGTGTGGGAAATAATAGTATTAATGAAGCAAAAAGGGATTCACGTGTTTATGGGTAGGAACTAAAGTTATAGAAGATACATTTTTTGTTCACACTGGAAACAATAGAACAATACACAGAGACATTTATTGGATACAAGAAATATGATGTTGCAAAAAGTAATAAAAAAGGAGATATAGAGAGTTATTAAAATGCAATATTAGAGGAGCCAAACCACATTTATGTACTCATTTCCCCCAAGAAACTGTAGAGTGTTTGAAATCTAAGATTCGTCTCTCACAAAAAAAAAATGTAACCAAGTGTCCTCATGGATTTCCATAGAACACTCTGGGACATGACGGACAACATCACGTAAACATAGTAAACGGGTAGCCAGACACAGGTGCAGAGTTACTGGCAGCTCGGCTCTAAAAGTCCAGTAGGTTCTTCATGACAGTTCTCATTGTGGGATAATTACTAACATGTATTCCCCCTTCCCAATCAGTTTTGAATTTCTATTTCTTTCTGGAATGCTGCTTGCTTTCCTGAGATGCTCTTTTGAAAGCAGATGCCTTAAACACAAGCAGGGGAATGGTAGCCCAAAGATAGATTCTTTTGGATGTTCAACTTTTCTGGGGTTATGCTTTGCAGGGAGAGACAGCTGGGAGAAGAACTGAGTCTCTTGCCAAGGGTTTTAGTAAAACAGCAAAACAAATCCCTTAGATAAAATAATACTGTGTCTCCCTGGACAGTTTAGAAGAGAATAATATCTTGAGGACAAAATGTAAAGTTTTTACTTGGTTCCTACTCATTCGTTCCTTGGGCAGAACTCAAACTCAACTTGTTTCAACAGCTCTCCCTGAGGAATAACTTCAGAATTCAGCTCTTAAAGGATACCAAATATCTTAAAGATTATCCTAGTGTAACTAAGATCCTTCAGGCCCAAATGTAGTCTTATGCTTCCCAAATTAACCATTCCAGGGGCTACAGGAGAGATCATAGTAAGTCTTTGAGCAAAAAAGTGAAACATCATTATTTAAGCCTCGGAACACTGATTAAGGGCAACACTCCTCTGCTTTGATGTTCTAGAAAAATGTAAACAAAAGCTGTAATTTGTGGGGTTGAGAATTGATCAAGTTTTTAGAGTGCAAAATAGCCCTGCAGGAATCTGGTGGAAGTATCTGAAATTACTGTAGGGAAGAAATTTGATCTTATTTTAAACCTAATTAAAGCCTTCTGCATCTCTACAAAAACCTCCAAAACCCTGGAGATCTCTGATGGTTTACCCTCTGGGGAGAACACACAGATATGAATTTTAATAGTGTCTTTTGGTAATGTGGTGGATAAATACAAATTGATTACAGCAGTCTGGAAAAAAGCAGGTGATGCATTACCAGGGCCACTGGGTTCATATTTTCCCAGACGTGGTGAAGGCCACCCAGATCGTAAAAGAAAGTCGATATCTTTAAAAACTTGAGTTCTATGATTTGAGGCTTGATATGGCTTTCTTGTTTCCGGACACACTGGATTATATCAAAAGAAAAATAAGATGCATGGTCCAAATTCTGTTCTCATGTACACAAACCCAAATCTAGGGTAAAACTTCTGACATCTATGGATTTGCTCCAGATTTACACCTAACAGAAGAGCAGTATTGTCCTTCTGATTATAATGATGCCTATCATTATTTAGTATCTGAAGAGCAAAGTGAAACCAGAAGAGAGAAAAAGTCTTGAGAAATCCGAACTCTGAGATAAGTGTTTCTACATATTTGCATGAAATACCAAACAGAACACTCTTAGAAGTCCCTTATGAAGATACTTGTGCCTGGTCTCAGAGGACATGGTTGCTCAAAACTTGTTTCCAAGAGAACACTAAGTGTGCACCCTGATAGGACATAAAAGAAATGTAATGTGATAACTGTAGGCTCCTTATACTCTATTTCTTTCTAGCCCATTTGGATTTATACTGGGACAATTAGATACATACAAATTAATAGAAAAAGCATTTCACTGACATACATGAATATTATAGCAGATGGCAAGCCAGATGACAATCCTACTATTGTTTAATTCTCTAGCTTTGAACTTTGTCTAATTTTATTGATTAATATTTGGTACGAATGCATATACTCACACCAATGCAAGTTTGCACATATGGATCAGATTGACATGTGATCTGTTTTCAGATGTAGTAATTTTTCAGTACCATAACTAGCCTACAGTTTGCCATAGAGCCATGCACTTGGCATACTGAGGAGCTTCACTCACTCCAGTGTTTGATGATAATAGCCTAGGTTTTGAAAAGAAAATGGGTCTAACCCAAACAAAGATTAACTCACCATGCAGAGATGTGGACCTAGAAAGTTCTGCGCATCTGCACCCAGCTGAAAAAAATATGACAGCTGTATCTGTCCTATGGAAAAGCCTGAAACTTTTGCTTTCCCAGATATGCAGGGCTGTCCTTTATCAAGGCTAGAAATGAAGTATGTATGGGAAACACTGATAGAATGGGATGTCTTGGAAAGTGCAGTAACAACTCTTCTTTTAAAATAAGCACAAAGAGAGAAATTCTGAGTTCTCAACCTGTCTGTCAGGACCATGCGTATTTCTAAGTTAATATTAAACAGTCATCGCCTAAAATACAGAAACTACACTGAAAACAGCAAGTGGAACTTTCTTAACTAGTAGAACGAAGTCATGCTTGGCCTTAGACTCTTGCTTTTTGCAATAGCACAACCCCAACAGAAGAAATGGAGAAAGCTTGTCTTCTTCCTCCTTCCAATAGCCTTTAAACTGGTGGTTAAAGCACCCTGCTGGAAGGCGGTTCTCTTAGGAGGGAATCCTCACCACCAGAGCTGGGGATTGTCCCTGGTATCTTATGTGGGAGGTGCGTGCTCAGATGTTTACACCAAAGGCAAGGTGGCTATCAGAACTGGAGCCTTGTTTCAGAGGAAAAATGAGCTATACTGAATCCCTGACAGAAAGGATGTTGATAGCCTCATTCAAGAATTGTCAGGCTGCAGATGCCAAGTGAATGGAAACAGTTCTTATAGCATTGAATAAGATCCACTGGAGAGAAGGTTTACAGATTTATCTCCATTCTTCAGATATCTCAACTGGCCAGTTCCAGTCATTTAGAACAGCTCAGTTTGCCATCTGTTTTGGAATCTAGCTCTTCCCCTACCACAGTGGGAGCCTTGATATCTAGCACAGAGCCCTGAGAAGCAGATGTCAGAAGTGTTGCAATAATTAACTTTTAGGAACCTAAGTCCTCACTGGATCTGGCCTTCTGCATCTGTGAACTGTTTTGAACACCAAACCAATAGTCTAAATACTTTAGGTCTTGCTGGGCATTGGAGTGCTTGCATACCTGAAAGAAAGTCTAGATCATTTAGCTTGCTTATACAAGGGTGTGCTGGCTTAGCTGTCCTTGTCTGCAAGGTGAAGGTAGCCTGGGAGTCTAGTCCCCTTCCTTTGTCTACCCAAGGAACTTGGGATACAAATAGGCAGATATTTAATTTTATTTAGTTTGAGTCTTTCCATGCAAGGTCTAAAATTACACAGGTCTGTAATGGGAATTTTTCTTCTGAAGTACATGCCAATGTCAGGCCTTTATGTAAATTCTAGTTTTTGGTCCAAATATGAGCTAACAAAGCTTAGCTGGTATACTGCAAGTTAGTATTCATCTTTTGATCCAAAGCTCATATTGTTTTATGTTTTAAAATAATACGGTATTATTCAATGCTAGTTCTGCATCGACCTTTTTTCCTCAACAAAATATAATACAGCCATGCACTTCTAGGAGAGCAGAATGGTTGCATCTTTTAACAAGCATCAGTGCATGGTAAACAAGGAGATGAAGGTGTTTTCCTACACAACAGAGTGAATCTTTGACTTGAGAAACCGAATTGTGAGAGGAGACTGCTAGGCACACAAAAATTGTGTGAGAACAGACAGTATTTCTCATAGATTCACAAGACTGGGACATACCGGCTTCAAAGAGTGACTGAAAAAACAATCAGAACCAATTTAATTAATATTGTGTAATATCTGCTTGTCATGTATGGTATGATTTTACAGCTAATTTGCAATCTGGCAAGTTTATACAATTAATACAGTGATACAGTTAATATAACAACAAAAACCAACAGAATAAAAATGCCCCCATGACTTAGAGATGCAAGAATATGGGTTTTGCTCAGAGTTGTGGCAAAGAGTCTAGGAATTACATTTTTCTTTTTTTCCTTTTTTCATATTTTGCTGTTGATGTGAAACATTGACTATTTTCTCCTATGGCCATTCCAGTCCTGAATAGCTGAACTTGTTATAGAGCTAACCAGAACATGCAGGCATCTGGGCTGCCATTGTTCGACAACATTGCCAGAAACACTGACCAGAAGCGCCATACCATGGCTTCGAAAATAACAGGAAGTAACTAAGGCGCACGCATATTGATGTGAAGTACAAAGATCAGATCAATGTTGTATTTAGTCTGATATCCCATCTCCAAGAATGTCAGTAATTGATGAAGGATCATGCAACCAGACTGAAGGAAGCTATAGGTCATTTTGCTGGCATATAATGCTGCCTGTGCTCGATTAACTGTTTAGATCAGCCACTAGTAACTTCTATTAAAATAAGTTCAGCATCATGAGCTGAGGGTTTGTCTCTCTAAAGCTCTCATTCTTTGTTTACTGTTTAGAACTGAATATACATGGTTGTAACAATCCAGTTGCTGCTAAGTTCATGGTCTGAAACTTGCAGCAATCAGTTCCCTTAGCTAGCTGTTGACCAGGTTAAGTCATATTCTGCTTCCTTTGCAGTTGAGTGACCTTCAATTACACTAAGAGAGTAAGCAGAGGCATCCTATTTGATTCCCTGCATTGTTCACTATTGCATACAGTCTGTCAAAACCCACACAATAAACAGTTCCTATCTTGTCATTTGCCTTGGCTGGATCTCCGATCTGACAGACATTCTAACGCCTATTCCCTGCTCTCTTGCCTTTACAGCCCAGAGTTCAGATTTGATTGTCGTATCTGTTGCTTTGACTAGCTACAATGAAGAAAAAAAAAACCCACATAGCTATAACTACCCACTGCTCTTTTAAAAAATGTGACAAGCTTTCAAAAGCTGTCTGCCACTGTGAGAAACTCACTGACATAACAGTACTGCTGCCAGAAAACTAACAAGAGCAAAATTAGCCAACAGAGTATTCATGAACTACAAGAGAAAGAACCAGAGACCTGTCTTCAAAGACACAGCAGATATCATACAATTCTGTAGTATGGTTTTCATGTGATGAACTAGCTATTCCAAAAGCTAGTGTATTCTTTCATAGGCTGCCAAAACTGACTGAAGGAAACAGCCAGTCAAAGCCTGTAACTTAGGACCAGTTTTCCAATTGCTTGGGTAGTTTCCGACTAGTTCAGGTAGCAGTAAAGAGCAGTGGATTCATATTTCACAGAGCCTAGGTTAAATCCAGACATTGATGAGGGTCTCCTGAGAATTCTTTGTGGCATTTGCATATACTTTTATTTCCTTTGACAATCCTGGCAATAATCTGCAAGGAGTTCTTTGTTTGCTCCCTGTGGAAATTTTTGACTGTTTTATGTTTACAGACTCAGAATCAGTGAAGAGAGACAGGGAAATCATGAAAACTGATGCAGAGCAAAGAGCAAACAGGGAAGTACCAACCCTTTTTGATACCAACAAACCCTTACCCATTAGCCTTTGTTTACTCTCCCCGTGTAGTGTTTACTCTCCCCGTGTAGTGTCTACTCTGTTTTCTCTCATTTCTTACAATCTGACAGATGAGTTAACTGGGAGAATCTATATCTATAAAATAGGGAATCCATTTTAGTAGGTTGATTGAGTTAGTTGGCTGGTCCTCCCATTGGAGCAATTTGCTAACAGCAGGAGTGTATCCAGCAAAATGCAGTTCTTCACACAGACCTCCCAAGTTGTCCCATCTCTCCATCAGAGGAACTTTCGTGGGGCCTGGGGAAGGGAGAGTCCTTCTGTGAAAATAAAAATAAAAATGCCATGTCTAGGTGGAACCCTGGAAAAATTCCACACAAGAAAATCTCATTATGAACCCTTTCCCTAAACACTGTATGGCTGATCTGAAATATTAGAGAGGAAGACAGAATATTAACAGAGAAGGAACAGAAGCTTGGAGTAAGGGGGAATCTGGATTCTTTGGCTTTCTCGTGTTCACGCTTTCTAGGAGATCCTGGGTGAGAAACACAGCTGCTGTGCCTCACTTTCTTCTTGGAAAATAAAAATTGATTAATGCTACCAATGTCCCTCCCAGAACCATCTGGAGAGAATATTTATTAGGATTTATAAAAATCTCGTAAGGAGGACCAATGTATTTTTTAAACAAACAAAGAAAGCGTGGCACAGACTTCAAACGGCTAGTGCAATGCACGGGACAAGGATTAACCTGAAAACAACTGTAACAGATTTGTTCTGCATGATGTGCAGTGTTCCACTCTGCAATGCTGCCTTGATGTCTGCATGTTTTCTTCAACAAATATACTACTAAATCTATCTTAGATCAGCTAACTGAGCTACGCATTGGCAGGATCTGAATGCGCTTGGTTGGCAATTATTTTGAAGGTTTCTAAACCTTGCTAGTTCCCTCAGGGAACTGCACTCACTTGAGTCAATCCTTAAAGCTAGCAAGAAGAGAGGTACACAAAGGCAGATCTGATGTTGTTGAAATGCTTATACTGGGTTGTTCATCTGACTTGGTTTTCTGGAAAATAAAATGGCTTATATGGGTGTGGAGGGAAGAATGACTTAAAAGTGCAAGTTATGCACCGGAACTATTAAGCTGTTTGTCTCTGTGTTTCTCAGTACCTGTTTTCTGTCTCCAAAAATGCACACAGGAGTATTTTCAGACTAAGGATATGTCATAGTCTCTCATCAGTTATACAAGTGGGACTGAAAAATACCAGGTTCTCAGTTTTTCTTTGCTCTAATGCCTGTTTCAATAGAGATATGAGTTCTGGGAGCACTGAATGACTTCATGCATTTTTTTCCAGAAGTAATGATAAAGAAGTAACATGAAAGACCAGCCCAAACAAAATCTTTGAACTGGAAGATGAACTAGATAACAGATATATATTTTCCATTTCATTTCTACTTTTGCTTGCAAATTTTTGGCAAAGCAAGTGCTCCCTTAAATTCCCAGATGCCCCATTCAATTGGAAATTTTAAAAGGCACAATCCAATGTATGGGCAATTTTTCAAGGACAAAGGAATTGGGAAACAACATCCTGTTTGACTCTGAGGCTGTAGACCATCTATGGATCAACATTCCTGAGTGGAGGCAACTTTTAAATTAATTCTGTTTTATATTCAAGAAAAAAAATTGCATTAAAACTTGCCAGGATGTATATTAGTTAAAACGTATTGTGCTCCCTAGAAAGAGTCGGGGGGGAGTGTATGGACTGCAACATTCCCCGGGCTTCTGCAATATTGCAGCTGCTCTCAATTAAAGTGAGAGGTGGTTTCTAGAGACTGTATCGTCGGTATTTATCTTCCAAGCATTTCTTTATTATTTTGCAATGATTTAATGAATTGCAATTGCAGCTTAATAAAGGGTTGTTACAGTAGTGACCATATTGTCTGCATATTTCTTCTGTTGAGAATCCCAACATGCATTATGTTACTGTCAGAGATTTAAGGTACAGTTATCTATAAAGTACCAGAACATGAACATGGCTTAAATAATTAAATCCACTATATCCATAAAAAGCACCCTCTTTTAAGGGACAACAGGAGAAAATGTATGTATTTTCAAGAGCCTAGAGAAAGATACCTGTCAAACCACTGTCACTAGGTAATGCAGACTGGAAAACAGACACACACAAGTATTGTATTTAAAATCCTAAGTAACCGATGGGTTTCCCCCTGCTGCTTAATTTTTTTCATACCCTTCTTCTGAAGTCGATGGGAAACTTCCATGCTACTTAGCGAGCAGCTAAAGCATTAACATGCAAGGGTTAAAAAGGGACATTCTGCTTATGCAGGATTAAATCCACTAATCAATGTTAATACAAGCCCAAATAGTTCCTAAAAGCAGGTCTCTTCATGTTTGCCTATTTTCTGTTTGCCATCCAAAATCACTGGTCAAGGCATATGGAGATCTGTCAGAAGACCTGTGTTATAGCATGTGTCTGCATGTGTCTCTTCTTCCCCAGTTCTGAATGATTGTTTAGCTTTCACCAGCTCTGTGTGAAAGGGATGGTCACAGCCAAATTTCCTTCCCTCTGCCCTTTTTCTCCACAGCACTGGCAAATTGTTACCCCTCCTGTCTGGATGTATGGTGCAACCAGGTAACTCTTTTAGCTGCTGAGTAAGGTGAAAATGATAATTTTATGCTTATAATGTAGGGTAAAAAAGATGCACAAAACCAAGACTACAGAATGGGCATCTACTGCCTATATGGGCTATGGCATGCTCAGACCCATGCACAGAAAAGAAACTAGACAATGCAGTGCTTGCAGACTCCGGAGGACATGGGTATTTCTGCTGAAGTGACCATTTCGGCCAGATATGAGGGGTCACAATGAGCACGGTTGGTGAGTCTAAGTTTGACTGCCAGCTCATCCTGTTCCTTGGACACCACCACAGATGTGTCCAATAACCTGATCAGGCCAATCCCCCGCCAGGACTATAATGTCAGTTAAAGAATATAAAACATTAAAATAAAATCTCCAAAGCCTGTAGCAGGTGCAATCACACACAACCCCTCCCCACCCCCCCAATTTCTGTTTTGAACTGCTTTTAAGGAATAGCCCAGCCAGCAAACCTGCAGAAATGTGAAAAAGCCTGACATTTGAGCAATGTGAACTTTGTGAACTTTGTAAACTTTTACCAGTTTGGTTCACAGAGCTTCAAAGAAAAGAGTTAATATAGAAATGTTTCCCCAGTATATACGAGTATATATTTCCCAGAATACTTGGTCAGAGACAGTGTAGTAGACATGCCCATATAATCAGGCATTCCCATTTTTGAATGGTTGAAAATACACTCTTTTTACACAGCCACCACTATAGAAAGAAACGTAGTGATCACAGGTTACCAGGGAGCATGAATGAGAGTACTCTTTCTAAACCTAGCAGTCCAAGGTGACTGTTGCTAGCCTGCTTAATGTGAAAAAGATCACTTTTTAAATGTGCATGCTGGATTATTCTACATTAATATTGAAATAATAGCTTCTAATCAGAGCACAGCATATTACAGTTGCTCCTGTGATGTACCTAAAATATTTTGGAAGATGGAGTAGTTGAAAATGCCTGTATTCCAGAGAAAGGGACAAGCAGCAGAAACAGGGAAGGCAGCAGTCTGTAGTTTTGGATGGCCCTGTCCATTCTTCTTGTAAGTACTTGACACACTTGCAGCCAGCCCTTGTTAACATCAACACCAGCCCTGAAAGAACAATAAATGACTAAACTGATGTGGCAGAAGAAAAGCATCAGAATCTCCAAAGCAGCTGAAGTAGAGAAAAGAAAAAAAAAAAGAAAAAAAGAAGAGAGAGATAAATTCGTGTCAACAGATGTGTTTTACCACTAAAGAACATGAACCTATGATACAGTTTTACCCAGACTTCCCCTTATTATAATGGCCCCATAAAATGCTGACTAAATAAAAAATAACATCAATATACATAAGATGGAAAGCAGATGGCTGAGATTTTTTAACTAGAAGCCATTGCTGGAAAAGAACAATTGCTTTTGAAAGTCAGTCGCCTATTTGGCTAGATATATTCTTTTAAAATGTTTTACTACATGATTAGAAGGTTTGAAATGCCTTAGGAGTGTGCTAACAGATACAGAAACATGAAAGACCGACTTCCCTTTAAAAGCACTGGTCCAGATGCTGTCCTGTACTGGAAGGCACAGTGCAGGGCAAAGCACAGCCATGGCCCTGCATGCTTTCCAGTACAATAGAACAAACTTTTGTCCTAGTAAGTTTTCATAGCAGTACCCTTACGAACATAAACTTAACAATTGCTACCACCAATACAGGCTTTTTAATCACATTTATTAGTGGCTTCGTTCCTCAGACCTCTATCTCACATTGCTTTCCACACTGTCTAGCTCTCCAGCATGACTTTCTGACTCCTGCAAGATTCCTCCATGATTCCATCTCCCTTGTTCCACAGCACAATCCTGAAGCACACAGTAAAAACAATTATCATTGTGAAAATGTAAAAGGCTGGCAACAAATTCCAGTATGGTAAAACTGAAAATTCAATCCTGGTTGTCCTGATGCAGCCAAAGATATAATTCCATGGGGTTCTGAATAAATGACACATTCCTCAGCTGCAAGACCATCTGCAGAACTCTATGGAGAAGATGAACATAGCAGTTTACTTCTCTGAGTGCTATTATTAGGGGCTACTTGCTGACTCAGGCAGACACTACTGAATGCAGGACACATGCAAGCATTTTTGCCAGAAATACCAATTCTAAATAAGAGAGAAAAACAGGGACTTGGACTGAAAAAGATGAAGACCAAATTCTTTAGCACCTCCTCTGAACATAAGGCTAGAATTCCATGGATACCAAACTCCTGGAACCTTTTTAATAAGAGACCATAAATTCTCCAAGACAGAAGAAAATGAAGTGTGGTAACTGTCAAGCACTCTCTGTGAAGTCTCTCCATAAACTTACTATGGGTTTAGAGCTCCACTGGCTTCAGAGAAAAGGAAGAAGCCCAGCAGAAGAACAGTTGCCCATGGAGTAGCCCATGGACTCCCATGGGCATGGCAAGGAGAGAAATATTACTTCTACTTCATGACTGAATCTGTGTTGGAGAAGAAATTTGAGTAAGTATACATTAAATCCACGTGTGTGGATGAATGAATGTGTGGATGGTGTCCAATGAAGAAGGGCTTTATTTGATTAAGGTTTGTCTTCTATAGATCTTGAGCTTATAGATCTCCTACTTGTTCCCAGTGACAGCCCATTCCTCCATGAGTTGCAGCTCTCAGTATTCTCTGCACATATTTTTCTAAAGACCAGTGAGTGTAGAACATGGGAACCAACATTTTCCTCCTGATTCTGTAGGTTTCTGCATTAACCATAACAATCAATATTAAAGAGTTCCTCCAGTAACATCACAACTCACTTAACCAACTGTAGATACCTACAATGTGAAAGCCTAACTGATGTAGTTGTTGAGACTGCTTTATTAGTCAATGGAAAGAAAGAAGGTATAAAGAATCTGGTTCTCAAGTAAACAGCACAACTTATGTTGACGCATTGTTCTCTACAAGAACTTCTTTCTCTTCTAAAAAGGAGCCTGTAGTAACTCTCTCAGTTGTAGAGGGCTCCACTACAGGCATAGCAAAATAGGTGAGATGAATCCCAAACTTCGGTTTAACAAAAGTGCCAAGTGGTGACACAATAAACAGAGAGCAACAGAGAAGACTCTAAATGAGCCCAATAAGTTTTTCCTGTCTCAATAATACCCGTGAATTTTGTATTTTTGATGTGATTACTAAAATTGAGTAAGGAGGGCGGAATTTTTCACTCTGATATGGAAATGTAAAGTGTGGGCATCAGTTCTAAACTTCAAACCTTTGCTAGCAGGTATTGAGCATACTCCTGTGTGGATGCAAGACATGGAAGAATATCAGTGTCAGGAAAGATCAACAGTTTTCAGGGCAGTGCTTACACCAGGATGAACAGAACAGAAAGAATAAACAGTGCCTGTAGTAAGCAAAACTTTCTATCAACAGGGATAATTTTCTAGCACTCTCAAAATGGAGGCAAGATAAAACCCTCCCTAAACAAACCATGTTTAGAGAGTGACTAACTGAGGAGGACCTTTGCAAGACAACGACAGAATTTAAAAAAAATAATGGCCCAGGGAAGTGCTGGCATGATTGACTTCTGCCTTCTGCACAGTACAATGCAATAAATGAACAAGAGAAGCAACGAGGAGCAAAGAGAGGGAAAATAAGAACAGTCTCTTTGTCTACAAATTGAAAACAAAGAGAGGTGGTTCTCCACATGCTCACACAGTACTCACACTGTGGAATTATGCGCCCTAGGATACTATGGATGGTAAAAGTTTATTAGACAAATTAATAGGGAAAATAATTCAGTGAGGACTTTTAAACAAAAAGACACAACCCTTGACACAGGAAATTCAAGAACTGCAATTTATTCATGGCCAGGAGACATCTTCCCCCTTATATCCTTTCCTGTGTATCAGCTTTGGCTGCTCTTGGGGGCAGGATATCAAGCCAAATAGATCTTTGGTTTGCACTGGAAAGGCTATTTTCTGTGATTTACCAAATTATTTTTATAGTAACGATGCCATTTGATTAAGTGTGATTCATGGGATTTTTTTTTTTAAAGCAGAAATTGTATTTTGTCTTAGTTTTGGCAGCATGTATATGAAGATATTAAAAAGCTTTATTTGTGGATGTAAGCACTTTTTGTTTGGTTTATTAGAGGTACTGAAGTACATGGTAATTCAAAGACTTAAAACCTTGAATGACATTTAATGTTCTCTTCTACTGCTACATATTCTGAAGAGATAGGTTTATATCTTATTTTTAGATACACTTTTTAAAAGTGTAAGATAAATGGCTATTTTTCTATCTCCCTCTGATGGACTAGCCCTCTTAGATCATCACCAGTGCCCCAAAGGTACAAGGAAGTGGATAGTGAACAATCATGTTCCCTGCAGAGCAAGGTGTGAAAATATCGGCAACTTAGTGGTGAAGTAATGTCCACAGCTGCTGCCTGTGTTGTGCTTGTTCTAAGGATAAATAGGTTAGTTCAGTTTTGATTATCTGTCAGTCTTGTGCCTTTCGTAAGTTTCTCTGTCACGGAAAATAATTCAAAACCATCAATAGCACCAGAAATTCCTTTACAGAACTCTCCTTTTTCCTGGAGTAATAAGAATTTCAAATATTTGGGAATTACCATTTATCCAAAAGTGGATAAAATTTTTTATTCCAGCCCTAAAATGTTATTTAATACCATTCAACAAAGCTAGACAGATGGTACTAACAGTACGGAAAAGAACAAAACCGACCAATTCTCAAAGATTTCACTCCTTTTTCATTTTCTCTGCATTAGGTTACCAAACTCATTTTTACATACATATCAGAAAAGTCTGTCTTAGAGTCCGCTTGGAATGGAAAGGAGATAAAGTTAAAACTATAAACTAATATAGAAGAAGAGAGAGATATGGCTTGGGACTTTCTAATGTTCTGAACTTAACTACCATGTAGCAGCTATTTACCAGGCAAAGAATCCTGCTCAGACAGCAAGCTCAAGAGTGTAACCAGTATCATTGCCATCAGTTCCCAAGACTAAATATAGAGTTTATGGCAACCAGACAGTTTCAGTCAGAACTCTGAATCTACTACCATCAATGTGTAGAGTGGTCCTATACAGTAACTGGCCGTCAATATAAAGCAAATTGTGAGGCAATTAATCAGCTTCTAGAGCACCACTTTAACTAACCAAAAAAATTCATAGGGCCCAGTATTGAAAGAACCTGAGGGTAATTGATCCCTGGTTACCACAGAATTTGAAGAGGGTAAGCACCATGAAGAGCAGGTCCTTAAGACAAAAATTAAGTCAGGAGCAGTTCCTAAAAAACCTTCATGAAGACCTATGAAGATCTTATAAATATTTAGCAAAATGTGAAGCACTTGGGAAGTTTTAAGGAGCACTGCAAATGTTTTTTGTCACACCATTCACGGTTAAAGCGTTCACTAATTTTGCTGCTTCTTTGCTCCACTGAGGTTTTAGCTATCACAAGTGGATGCCCCAACTTGCAGGCTTCAAAAATTGTCAGATTTACCGAAATTATAGCCACATAATCTTTCCAGTTTCTACCTATTTTGTGAGAATGACAGCAACCAGACAGTAACATATTTCTATGTGATGTAGAATTTATTAAATCTTAGTGGTTTTTAATATTCTTTTTCATACTCTAGTAATTAACATAAACAGAATGTATCCTACTTGACAAGAGACTGCTTGGACCAAAAAAACTTTTTAAAGGCAATAAACCAGATTATATTGATTTAAGGAGCTCTTTTCCACCTGAGAACTTCATTCAATTAAAGAAGAAAAATCATGCCTTTGCAATCTATACACTTCCACAAAAGCCACCAACAATAAATTTCTTTATAAACAGTCTAAATTAGTGGCTTCACTTTAACTAGTTAACACATCCCAGTGGTAGGGTAGAACCTCAAACAACAAGCACATTTGCAGGATTTTTCTCATAGATTATACCAAAGTGTCTAAATATGTACAGATGTGCTGGAGCACAGCAACAGCCTGGAGCTCACAGCCAAAGATTTGAAAGAAAAAAGTTACTTTGACTAGTCCTTTCTTCTTACAGAATTTATTATGTTAGACTTCTCTTTTCAGATTTCTTTACATTTACTTAAAAATTGGTAAGCTACAATTTACATGGTTAATGATTCATCATCATTACAAATGAGCTCTATCATTTGGCTAGCAGCTGCCAAATACTGTCTGCATTTCTCTATGACTCTGCTTTCAAAAACTGTTCTAATCAAGAGCTCTAAATAATCTTTAAAATCCATGAAAAAAATTTTTCTTAATTGAGTCAGTAAGACCCAAATTCTGGGACTGGGTACCAAGTTCAGGACCCAATCACATGTTTTGGGTCTTTGAAGGAAAAGGCTGGATGACAGTCCTACTAAGTAGAAACAGATTGTGAGATTTCAGGTTATTCAATGCTCAACAATAGCCGTTTTAGTTGTTTACTATACAAAAAACTGATGTTGGTCAGTTTATGAAGTTTTGGGAAAATAACTACTATAGAGTATTGGCAGGGATGACACTCTTCAGTGGCTACACGTGTATTCAAGGGAAAGGCTACAACCAACATCTTTTCCCAATACCATTAGTCATCTTCCAGCTTCCAACTGTGCCCTTCCAGTTTCTCATGGCCATTTTCTCAAAGCCATTAGAGCAACTGGGAGCCACCTGAGTATGCTGACTCTCGTTTTCTGCTCATTTCTTTTGAAAGCATGCCCTCCATTAGTTTAGCGGTGAGCAAGAGCAGGCAACTTTCTAAAAAGACAGTTGCTGCAGCAAGAAGAAAAAGTAAGCCTATGTGAGCATTCAGCTGTACACAGGCTGTGGAGCAATGTTAAACTGCACTCGTTGTGGCTTTTGTCTGAGTATAATTTCACAAAGGCCTGAGAACGGGACTAGAATTACTACTGAAAAGGGGTAACATGAAAAATGGGAATAACAGGTGCATGTTATAGTAGTATTATCTGGCAACACCTGTAACTGATAGACCAGAGTATGGGACATCTAACAAATGGACACTGCCCCTCTCTGTAATTATATGCTGGAAAATGTCTTTCTAAAATCTGTAACAAATTACTATAGCATGGAAGGCATGTTGGCACCTTTCCAGTCACAGAGATCTTACCCTCGTTTCAGACTTTGCCCAAATGACCTGCATTAGATAAGCAAGAGATTAGGGTGGATGCATGTGGACAGAATCTGAACAGGGATGGAAAACAGACTGCTTGTGCGTCTGGAGCAACAGCGCTATGGGAGGAACTGTGGTTCCCACAAGCAAGCAAAGAGGATCAAGGCTGGATGCATTGAGAAAATGGGGGACAGTGATTTTCTGAGGATGGTGCAAGGGAGACACAGTGAGTGCAGGATCAGAAGGATCAGTATAAAACAGGAAATACATGTGGAGCAATCACAAGGGTAATTTCACTTGAGACTAAGCAAATGTGAGGGTGAATGTCTGGAAGTAGTCTCTGTGCTAGGGTTCAGAAGAGTGAGGAAGAAAGAAGAAATGCAAAGCTGTATTAAAACTGAGTAGAGCAGTGTTGTAGGGTACTTCCAAGCAATTCAAGTAAAACACAGGATTTTCTCCCATCCCACAGAGGTTTAACTGCCTGTCACACTGCATATGATTCTACATCAGGCTTCCAAGTAAGTACAAATTCATCTCAGACCATTTTCAAGAATATTGGTTTGGCCATTTTAAAAGTTGGAAGCCAGTAGTCGTGTGGGAGCTGTTCTGTAGATGAAAACTAGCTGGTTTATGTTTTATAAAACCAATCTATAATGATGGACTCCTCTAAAACAATTTTTGTAATAACAATTGGGAAGTTTAATATTTGCAAATTGGCTACTAAACACATGTAATACTTTCATATCTGAAAAATGTTGTGGGTGAATTCGGTGCACATAAAGGCAGAGGAAAAACCGCGCTGGCCTAAGTCAAGAACTGCAAGCAGATACTGTTCAAACTTTCACATGCAGCTATCAGTGCGAGGCTTGGGCAAAGTCCTTGCAAAAGCTGACACCTCCACATGGTTCCGGTCCTGACTCTTCTCCCATGAGTATTCCCACTACCATTGTCAGTCCAGTCAGGCTGTTCACAGTCATAAGAGTCAAAAGAATAAAGTTATTACTTCCTCTAGGACACAATCCAAAAAACCTCATCTACTAGAGCTCTGAAAAGCTTGGATTCTTAGAACTAAGTAATGACAACTTATTTAATTTTTCTTATAATGCTAAAAAATTTTCACCATTCCTTCCCGCAGCTGTTTCACCCTGTCAGTTGTCATTAACACCCACTCATCTGTATGGGTGGCTATTCCCACACCACAATGATGAAGCCACCAGTAGAAGAATAATCATTAGGACTCAGAACAAATTTTAATGCCATTAAATCTGGTATTTAAGAAGACAAAATTAGCAGTTGCCATTAACTATTACCAGTGTGCCCTGTCCTTCCTAGTATTTTGCATTGTCTTTGTCACATGCCACAATACACACTCAGCTAGACCATATCAGATATTTCTCTAAGCTAGAATCATAGATTATGCTACTGCACTGTGAAGATTTGAGGTTTCGAGACCAGACAGATGTGCTTATTTGAGCTAAGATCCTCCAGGGAATACATGTGTCTTGCAACATTCTGACTCCTAGCACTAGCTGATGAAGTCACCTTGGCACTCATCTGGCATGGGAAGATCCCTTTGTGGCCAGGCTTCATAGCCTCTTTGGATGTCTTCTCAGGCATCATGAAGAGATCTCAGCTCTTAATAGACCAAAAATAGATCTCAGCTCTCTTAATAGACAAAATTATTCTCACATGTAAATAAGTGTTCTCCCACAAAAGAACTGCTCCCAGACTCAGGCTCTGCAGTTGATCGAAAGTGATGCAGATACCAACATTCTGAACTGACACTGAAAAACAAATTGGACAATCTGCAAAGGTTGGCATCTATACTGACTGAGAACCTAGTTATTTCCCTCATTTTTTTTTATAAAATATGTGATTGAGTCTGGAGTTGACTAAAAATGTTGCAATAAAAGATTCTGATACTGTGAATAACAGTTTTCAGGAAAAATTCTATGCAATAAAGGTTTTAATATCTCATCCCTGTTCTGGATGAAAATACACATCAAAATATTGGAGTTTCCTGATGAATGAATTTTTCCTTCTCCACTCTATATGACACATTTCCATTTTTAGACTGCAAATTATTTTATTCCATTCTGTGAATAGTAAGTTCTGTGAATTAGGAAGTTAAAGACTATTTATTTGACTCTATTCAACACTATTCTGTCTCCCTCTGAGATATGCAGCAAACCCTGGTGATGTACCGGTTGTAGGTTCTGCTCTTCCTTATAGTCTTTGTTGTCTGCGTATCAACAGCTGAATTAGACATTCAAGGATGCATCCAGCTCAGACAGGCAGAGATACTATTGGCATGACTTTGGTGAACTCTAATTCGGATCTCTGGCTATGTTTCATCTAAATCAAACTTTCTCAAGAAAGTTAGACCTCATCTTACAACATTTTTCTGAACCTGTAGTTAAAAATATATCTAGGTTCTTTCTGGGTCCTGCTAGAGAGGGCCCATGAAACTTCCCTCAAATCATAGAAACTCAGTTTCTGTCCCTATAAAATTAGAATTGTATCTATTTGTCAGATATATTTTAAGACTAAATTGTCTGTAGGGGGCTAAGACTTCCAGTGAGACAAAGTCTTACTACAGATTTGAAATACTGAACCCAGATAGCTTGGCACAGAAGTCATGAAACAGTACTAAGTTTCTTAAGATTTCCCTAAAGCATGACAGAATGACGTCAGTACTTGAAACTAACATCACGTGATTATTTAAGTTATCTGTGAAAAATAGAAGCTAGTCATTCTTAGTGCTTTTACTGGTTAGTGGCAGCAGTAAGTTCAGAAAGCGTCTGCTGACACTGTAACATGCCACCTGAGTGCTTCCAGTGCTTCACAAATTGCCCTATAAAAGAAGGCAATTTTAGTAGGTGTGATTTTGCTAAACTTTCAGCATGTGCATGTGCTAGGGTAGCTTGCCGGGCCAATAAAATCTCACTGAATGGAATTAAAACTGAACACCAATTGACCTCCAAGAAGTTTGCACACTAGTTATCTGGTGCTGCCTGTAGCTTAATAGCTAGACAAAAGATCCATCATGCAAGAAGGTATTTTTCCAGTTTCTCAAAGCTGACAGTGTAAAACGAAATGCAATGCAACATATCTCAGGTCACAAGAATACTCCTGGAGACTGTAAAAAAGGAAAAATTTGTCCTACAGATGTGATCTGTCTCCTCAAAAGATGTCTGATGTCTGATGACAGTAACACCCCTTTAAGAGTCTGATCATACACTTGCCATTCTGCACTCCTCAACACACAACAGTTCTTTAGTGGAAGCTTAAAACACTCAAAGAAAAAGATCTCTTGTATTTTAAAGGGAAAAAATTCCCATCTTTCATTTCTCAATTGATTTGAGTCATTTGTGCTGAGCAAAGAAGTATAGCAGAGGATCCCTTCATTAGACAAATCTACCTCTTCTTGCTCAAAAAAGACGTTTTGTACAGACGTTCCTTCACATGTGCTACTACTCTACCTGTCCCCAAGATTTCCAGCAAATACTGTTCAACCAAAGCAGTAAGGCACAGGAAGGCAGAACAATGGTCATTCCTACAAACAGCTCTTTCTTACATCCAAGATGAGTTTGCTCCCTGTAAAATCTTCACAATCCTTAGACAGGTTTAGAAAATCCACATTTCCACCCACAAATCCCTCTCGCCAAAACAAATAGTTGCAGGAAAACATGGAGCAAAATTTCACTATCCTTTCTTCTCAATTCTTTGAGTGAGCTTTCCACGTGAAGAGGCTGTATGACTTCCTGATATGCCAGGGGCATATATTCACGCAATATATACCAGAGCCCCAGCTTTGGTACCTACTGCTCAAAGCAGGACAGAGACCTACTGGCTACAGATGAGGCAGCTTAGGAATATACATTAGTCTTTCCAAAGCCAGTCCAAACTTTTCAGCTCAAATTCTAGTTGCTTTGGACAATAGCACATAACAAAGCTTTCTGCTAAACTGCCATATTTAGACCAAACCACAGTTCTTTTGGAAAGTTACCATCATAAAAGTTGAAGATGTGGGTATGAAGAACACTTTCAAGAGGAAGGTAAGATACTGTTGGATGGTAATTAAAATTCAAAGGTTACTTCAGGCCTTCAGACACTTCAAAAAATAATTCTCCCACACATTTTGAAGACCATCTGTTCAGCTCTAAGATTATCTCCTTTCTTCAACTGGCATTCCACTATGTCCCAGTGCTGACTTCTGCCTGTAGTTGTTGTGATCAAAATCATAGTTGTTTTAAAATGCAAGAGCCCTCAGCGGTCCCAAAGAGAGATTTGATTTCCCCAAATAAAAAGCTGAGTCTCCCTCTCTCTGCTTATACACAGCAATACAGAATCGTATCTGAGATTTGCTTAGTCCAGGAAGTCATGTCACCCAGTGGAACCAGATACCTCAGAGTTAGTTGCTAGAAATACTTTCTAGGTAGCTGTGGGATAGTCTGCCCTCAAGAAACAGCACTCTAACCCCTAAAAAGTTGTGTTACACTATAAGCCATAATGAACTATGAAGCATCAGGTTTTAGTCCATACCCAAATTACTCATCTTTTAAACCATTAACTATAACAGGGCATGTTCTTGTTACCATGTTTACATCTTTACTTGGAATAGTTTGCTGGTTTTTTTCACTGTAAGACTTTGGTGAAGTCTCACCACAGTCAATACCTCCTTGTAATAGAAAACAGTTCCTTGGGCTGGTTTTCAGTTTGTCATCTTTCACTAGAAATGCCCCTTTTAAAAGAGGGCTCCCAGTCAAATCTAAGATTATATTTTTAATTATATTTATATTTAATTTTTTATTATAACCATTCTTACTTGTCTTCTGAGCAGATCAGCTCCAATCTTTTCTGTCTCACTTCAGTCTTCCCATGTTCCAGCCCTTCCATCACATCTCCATAATGGCAGTCTCCTTGTGGAAATGGCATGACTGGGACCACATGCAATATTCTCATCAAAGAAAAACAGTCACTGATTTTTCTAATGGTATAAAACATTTTCTGCGTTGTTCTACAGATCATTCTTTACTCAACCTACACGGCCCCCACCCTGAAGACTTTACAGCCTAATTAAAAACAAGCCCTTTCCTTGTCAAACACACATGGAAGGTAGGAAGGAAAAATGTGATGTTCAAGCAAAGTCATTAAGATGACAAATTCTAATGTTCTGTAGTTCTGTAATTTTCTTAAACAGAATTGCTTTATTTATACTGGAAATGCTTAGGGAATGATTCTCCATCACCTTTGTACCATAATAGGGCAGCTGGGCATTCCCTGATGTAGGAAATCCCTGCGCAAAATAAGCCAGTGTAGGAGGCCTTCATAGGTGGCCAAGGCGGAAAGAAGCAAGTGGCATAGGATAGGCCCTTGGGAGCTGTTC
>NW_010426758.1:4020-5290 GCF_000710305.1 Buceros rhinoceros silvestris | reverse complement strand
ATCCCTGCTCTCAGTTAGGCCAGGAGCCACTTTGGCATCAAGTCAACCTAAAATCCAGGGAGATGAAAAATGGCTTTAAGCCACTTTCCCCCTTCCTGTACCCTGGGCCTGCACTATGTGTGGCTTGGCTGGCTCCAAGGATCTGGCCCCTACAGCATTTTAAGTTGAAGTTGAAAAGAAAATGGAATATGAAGAGTAAAAGGAGTAGAAAAGTGCTAAAGGGAGAGAGTAAAAAAAAAAAAATGGAGGGAAACAGAATGGGTGGTATTTGTAAGTGTGAAGCAGAGCTCATGTCTAGCAAACTGAAGGAGCCCTGGGGAGGTCTGGGTTCATTTCCCAGCTATGCCAAAGACTTTTAAATGCTAAGACTAGTTTATTAGGGTCACTTTCAAGGCAATCATTGAGCTTCTTTGACCATCTACAGAAAATATGTTTAGCTTATTACCTGAGAACTAAACAGCTTTGCCCACAAGCACCGTCACAGAGTCTGAGGTCAGAAATGTGTTTCAGCCCTAATTTTCTCTAATAGGGACATGTCTGAAAAGAAAGACACTACTGTCTTGACATGTGCATGGGATAGCTTTGGTGCAAGGCTGCATGCATGGTAGTCAGGAAAAGATGTTCTGCATTGCAGCCTCTCCTCTATCGTGTAACACAAGAGATCACCCTGTATCACCCCAGGATAATGGAGAGCTCAGGTCCCACTGTACATCTGCATTCATTGCAGACAGGAGAGGGAGTAGGAAGTGCTTTTACAGATGGGGGGACTTTGAGGTTTTGCCTCAAAAAGTGCATGTTCATCAGGATTTACAACAATTCTCTCTTTGCCTCGTTTTCTCATCTGAGAATACTACTTCCCCTCCAACAGTAGTGTGGTAAGGATGCATTGAGACAGAAAATGAGGTATGTCCAAACTCAATAGCAATATGAAAAAGGGGAAAAAAAAAAACCTAAACTGATAGAACTTCAGCCTGAGACCTCAGTGTATATTAACAAATAGACAGAGGACAGGTGTCACTTGCATTATAATTCCTTGATGAATACTTTAAAATTCTTAGTCTAAAAAGGTGGATGATCTTATTGGAATCTTACAATAGCCATAATACTCAACTTGTGCCACGCTATCACCACTCTGTGCCAACCAGCCCTATCATGCCCCTTCCTCTCCCTCCTTTCAAGCCTTTTTGATATTACTTATACACCTTTTCCACCTTAATGATGCGGCAGAGGAGATGTCCTTTCTCTCCCTACTTGAGCTAAGGTGTTTCTC
>NW_010426758.1:999-3834 GCF_000710305.1 Buceros rhinoceros silvestris | reverse complement strand
TGCTGGGCATATGGATGGAGGTTGAAAGGGTGCAAAGATTAATTCCCAGCATACTTTGTCCTGCCGACTTTACCATACGATTAAGCCTCCAAGGGATAAATCCTCCTCTACCAGCAAAATGGACTAGTAAAAGTCTAATAAAGAGGGATGGAAGGATGGAAAGGGAGGAAGAGAGAAAGAGAAAGAGAAAGAGAAAGAGAAAGAGAAAGAGAAAGAGAAAGAGAAAGAGAAAGAGAGAGAGGGAGTTTATTTCCCATTTCCCTCCCAAATCTTACTGACCATGTCTAAAAGGTTTAACAATATCACAGTAGTGGTAGGCATGGTGATCTGTTTCTGCAGCAGGTTTTCAGAAGATCCGTAAGGCATGCCCACCACTACTGCTTGTCCTGCTTTGTGGTGGAACACAGTGTTCAGCATCCCTGAATGTGTTCCTTACCACAAGCTGAAGTCCTTGTTAGAAGTGCGCAGGGAGACAATCCTAAATTTTCCTGACTCGGAGATCCTTAAATCCCAAGTCTGAGGGGATCATCAAACCCCAACCTCTTGTACCTTTCCCCGAACACTTCCCAGCTTAGTGGAACACTACCCCAAACTTCCCCTCCAAACACCAGCACTATTCTCCTTACCACATAGGGCATCCTGTCTCCTAAGTATGATACTCCAAACTGCCTTCTGAGGTCAGGAACTGCACCAAGTTGTTCCACTTAGTACCTCCATGTTGCTGCCATTGCATTGCTTGCCTCTCTCCCTGTGCCGTTACCACTCTCTCATTAGGTATCACACAGGACTAAGCCCACCCCTTGTCTAGTTCTCCCTGTAGCAAAATAAAGTAGAAAGAAGAGAGAGAGAGAGAAAGAACAAAACAAAAAGCCCCAGTTCCCACTCTGACAGAGATTTTAAAACACTGAGTGCAATTACAGAAAGGTTAGCCAGATGGGACCCAGAGGGCGGGTGAGGGGAAGGAGAGCTGTCATCCAAGGGGAAAAAAATCAGATGTATGATAGTCCTATTCCTAGAACACGATTCCTATTCCATGTGCAAACGTACAATGCAACGATAGTTCTCTTAGCCAGCATGGGCTGGGTTAATTGGATGTAAGGAATTTTTTTTTAAATAACCCATTCATTTGATAAAAATCCAGCCTCAGTGATCACACCAGCTACAAGTATTTCACTAAAAGGCTTGTTCCCAATTGACTGAAGTTCCTTCCTACTTTTAATTCTCTTCCCCACAACACTGAAAAACCAACCCTGTTGAGAGTATGGCTACAATGTAAAACAATAGGCAACTGCTTTTAGAATTTTCAATTTTTCTTTGTATTTAAACAGATTTTTTTTCTGAAATAGCTCCCAAAAAATTCACTCTGGGAAAGAAACCAGACAGAAAATCATGATGAAAAGGGTGAATACCTAGAAGGCTACAACCAACTGAACTGGAAATGGGCTTTATAACATCCCAACCCAAGCATAGGACATTGACATAAGCTCCACCTGCACTATGTGGTCACACATAATAAGTAACCATTTTACTACTGCAACACTTGAAGCTGACCATTGCTGACTGTTCAAGTGCAAAGATATTTGAAGGGTTATTTTGTATGCGGAGAATGCTAAAATATTATGACATATTTTTAAAAAATGCTATTACTTATCTCAAAAACTCTGAGAATGACTAAACTCCTGTCCTTAGCATAACACAGCTGACACCTAAGGGACTAGAGATGCCCAGCTAACTTCCAGTTATCTCTTCACCTCTCCTCTGTCTGAGGCTAATCAAGTTCCCGTCCCAAGTTACAGCAGCTACAGGTATAAAGTAGAGTTGCTGGCACAATGCAGCATTCAAAACAGCTTGCTCAAGCTCCATGCCCACTGTGTGCTACCAGGCTTTTTTTATGGTGAGAGAATCCCAACATAGAGATATGCCTGGATAAGAGCTTCTTTATGCATTTTACTACTGCTAGATGGACACAAACTGGGGTGGGGGGGAGAAACCTAAGCTCTACTAAACAGTTACCAAATTCAGTAATTTCCAGTTTTGCACATTAAGGGAGAAAAAATTACTATGATACAACCAAAGCACTTTTAAATGTTTAATCAAGGCATACCGATAAGCAGCAACAAAATAATTGGTTACGTAAGGTTAAATTCAAATTACTCACAGTACTAAAAAGTTCAAAATATCATGATAGGCAGATTGAGGGGTAGCTCTAGAGCTACCTAGAGTGCAGTTTTCTGACATGTTGTCCTGAATATTGTATTTAGCAAAATGTCATAAGCCACTGTCAACAAAACCAGTTCCATGCTTTTTCTACTCTAGTCTATCAAAATGGTGTTCTATTTCAACGTACTTTAGCGCAAGAGCACATTTCCATGACTTCAGATATCCCTTCCGAGATGCAGTTTTCACATCTTGGCAGCAGCTCTGACCGAAGTCCCAGCCGCAGCTAGTTCTGAATGGCAGATATCCACAGCGTGGTTATGTATTGTCTTGGCACCATCCGTGCTCCCCCCTCCCGCCCTCCCTCCGCTGCTAGAACTGCATGCCATAGTAGATGGCTTTGTACTACACGCTACGAAGGACAGCCCTCAGCTGGTGCCCAGCAGCTATTTTTTAATTCTTTCTTCCATAGTAACTTACACTTTAACACGTACAGTCCTAAAGAGGGGGAAAAAAAGGCAAACCACTATTCCATATAGAACTAGAATGCAGCTATTTAAACATGATAGGAGGGACCGAAAAAGTGCAGACAGGAGCCTGTGTTCGACTTAGGTGTATTAACGCCCCCAGCTCTCTTCCCTCCCTCTCCTTCCACCAAGTCTGCATTTTATTTATTGA
>NW_010426758.1:0-824 GCF_000710305.1 Buceros rhinoceros silvestris | reverse complement strand
CCCCCCCACCCCATCCAACTCCCCACTCCTGAAGGAGGAGGAGGAGTAAGAGGGGGAGGAGGCAAAGTGGGTACATTACGAGCTGATTGTGCTCTTGCCCCGACCTCCAACAGCCTGATCTGCCTTTGAAGTTTTCCACCCCTCGACTTGAAGTGAGATCGATTACAGAAGAACAACAGGGACAAAGAATCTGCTGCTCTACGTGCAGCCACTTTCCCACGATCGGGGCAGCCAGCTCGACAGCAGCAAGAGATCACCACTTTCCCTATGCTCCTCCTTGCCACCACTCAGAAAACATGCAGCCCCCGCCCCAAGCCCTCCGCTTCGCCTAGGAAAGCCAGGGGGTTGTAGGGGAAGGTTTACAAAAATGAATCATGTTGTTTGAGAACGAAGGGACTACGGGGTGACGAGCACGATCTTGATCTTTCAAATAAGACAAGAAAAAAATCGGTGCAGAGTATTGGGGCGGGGGGGGGGGGCCTGTCCCACGATCGGGGCAGCCAGCTCGACAGCAGCAAGAGATCCCCACTTTCCCTATGCTCCTCCTTGCCACCACTCAGAAAACATGCAGCCCCCGCCCCAAGCCCTCCGCTTCGCCTAGGAAAGCCAGGGGGTTGTAGGGGAAGGTTTACAAAAATGAATCATGTTGTTTGAGAACGAAGGGACTACGGGGTGACGAGCACGATCTTGATCTTTCAAATAAGACAAGAAAAAAATCGGTGCAGAGTATTGGGGCGGGGGGGGGGGGCGCATTTAAAGCTCAGATAAATGATAAAACACGGGTAAGTGGCGAAGTTCAGCGTAGATGCAAAGCCAGCGGCTCC
>NW_010426757.1:4769-13481 GCF_000710305.1 Buceros rhinoceros silvestris | reverse complement strand
GCCTCTCTGGGCAGCCTGTGCCAGCATCTCAACACCCTCACGGTGAAGAATTTCTCCCTTACGTCTAATCTCTTGCCTTTCAGTTGGTGCTGAACTCCTGCAGACACTGTTCCGCAGGAGTCCTTCCCAATGAGAGGATCCGCAACATTGGAATCTCGGCCCACATCGACTCAGGGAAGACAACGCTGACGGAGCGGATCCTCTTCTATACAGGCAGGATAGCACAAATGCATGAGGTGGGTGTTCAGAGGATCCAGAGCAGAGCGGCTCCGTGGCCTGAGTGTGCTGGCTGCCATCGCCACGGTGCCGCAACCTGTTCATCCGCACCATGCAGGGTGGGGTGAGGGAGCTGCACTTGGTGGGCCCAGTGAGGCTCCTCTGGCCAAGCTGGAGAAGGAATCCTAAAGTTCTACTGGTTTCCTTGATAGCCCTTTAAAAGAAGCGGAGGGCAAGAGGATCTAAAGGAATCCTTCCATTATGGCAGCGTTCTCCCCCTTTCAGAACACTTTTTCAAGTCTCACCCCTCCCTTTCCATCTCCATGGTAAATACCCAGTGGAAGGTCCATGTTCCTTTTGATGCAGTCAAAGGTGACTGTGAGAAACACAGAACACAGGGATGTCATTCTTGGGTTCAGGTGTGTTACCTTGGTAAATTCACAGCGGAGCGTGATTTCCTGCAGATTTCTGATAGCCTTTTTCAGGAACGATCCTCGGGAGAGCAGATAGCATTAAAGTTGCAGATGAAGCTACAAAAAAGTTCAAGCTTGTTTGTAGACGAAGAATTATTAGCGATTCTGCCATGTCTGCGTCTCCTCACTGCGTGGAAGAAGGGGCTCAGTGTGTAAAGCACCGTTTGCACATGCAGAATTCTTAGTGAACTCCCTGGGAGTAAATTTTTTCTTTCTTTCCTAAGGTGAAAGGTAAGGATGGAGTCGGCGCCGTCATGGATTCCATGGAGCTGGAGCGCCAGCGTGGAATCACGATTCAGTCTGCAGCCACGTACACCATGTGGAAAGACACCAACATCAACATCATCGACACGCCGGGTAAGGACAGCGTTACGGTCGCTGTTCCTTCGCATGTGCAGAGAACACCGCGCCGTGTAGTTGCTGGAGTGGAGCTACGTGGCTCTTCCTGTGCACTGGAGACCCATTCTGGTGGCTGTTGCTCTTTTCTGCAGCTGTGAGGAAACAACCCCTCATCACCCTTTGTCATCTGTGAATAACAGGGGGGTTTTTTGTCGTTCAGGACACGTGGACTTCACGATTGAAGTGGAGAGGTCTTTGCGGGTTCTCGATGGAGCTGTTCTGGTTCTCTGTGCTGTTGGAGGAGTTCAGTGCCAGACAATAACTGTGAACAGGCAGATGAAGCGCTACGGCGTGCCCTTCTTAACCTTCATCAACAAGCTGGACAGGCAGGGCTCTAGCCCGGCCAGAGCGGTGCAGCAGCTGAGGTGCGCATTGCTTCACGTGAAATACTACTGACCTGTTCTCAGAGCAGGCTAATTCTCAGGACATCGGAAAGGGTTCTCTTGGGGGGTCCGTAGATTAGGATAACGCCTGACTTGAGGTTAAATCTCTGTCTGACCTATAACAAGGCTATATTTTCTGAAGAAAACCAAAGGTGAGTGTCAGCCCAGGCTGTGGCGACCCGGAGCTGGGGTTTAGTTTGTTGGTGGAACCCTATGTGAAGCCGCTTTGAAAACAGCCTGTTAATTGTCACCTGTATCCTGGTGGCAAAGGTGCTGCAGCTCACAGCAAGGAGACCACGCTGGGCGGGCAATTTCTTGGTGGGGTACCAGAAGTCCTGCTGGCTCCCTCCCTGCAGTCTCTCTGTGCCTGGTTGCACCTACGAGAACATCATTGACGTGCATTAAGGGCGAAGCAGCTCCCGTAATGAGGGAAGTGGTCTCAAACCAGTCTGCACTGCTGGCTGTCCCACAGGCTGCTGGGACGCAGCGTGGGGCGGGCGGGTGCCCCGGTGAACAGGCAGTGAGGCGGTTCCCGTCAGTGTCGGGACATTCTGGGCACTGTCCAAAGAACCAGAGGTGGTGATTGTGAGCAGTGGGACGTTGTTCACAGACCACCTGGGGCACACACAGGGAAATGGACTTCTTTTCCTCAACTCGTTTCTGTTTTCTCACTTTTTCAGATCCAAGTTAAAACACAACGCAGCTTTTGTTCAGATTCCGATGGGGCTGGAGGGAAACTTCAAAGGAGTCATAGATCTGATTGAAGAGAAAGCTATATATTTCGATGGTGCACTCGGGTAAGCTGTGAAACCTGCTGTTGCTGAACCATCTGGAGGGAGCGGGAAGAAACTCTCCTGCTAAGGCATCACAGACAACACACCGATTCTCTCCTGTGGTTTCTTTCCAATCTCCATGTCAAGGGTGAATTTTCCGTGGCCGGGCTGGTCACCCCAGTGACTGGTGACGGACGGGTTGGTTCACTGATACTGTATTTGTGTCTGTGCAGCCAGACTGTCCGGTATGATGAAATCCCAGTGGAGTTCAGAGCTGAGGCTGCGGAGAGACGTCGGGAGTTGATCGAATGCGTCGCTAACTCGGATGAGCAGCTTGGGGAGCTGTTTTTGGAAGAGAAGATTCCTACAGCTGCTGAGTTAAAGGTAACTTTGTTGTGGTTCTTCTTCCTGTAGCACTGTTGGGTCACTCTTCCGTGTCCCTGTTCTCCCCTAGTTAAAAATTTTATGAAGTCTTGAAGAAATTTTTTTTACTGGTCTGAGTGTCACCTCCCAGAGGTGGGCTCCCACTTCCCTCCCTGTGGAGGACCTGCTCCAGGTGGGTTTTTTGATTTGCACTGGAAAGTCTGAGCTTGTGTGTGCTCAAAGGTACATCTGGTCATCTTTGTCATTCTGGTGCCCTGTGCTGTAACAGCGTTGTGTCCCACAGCCAGTCAGCTGTGGAGATGCCCTGAGGTGTGTAGGAAGTCCTGCCTCGTTCTGTACTTGCACTGATTTAACATCTGAAGTGAATGGATGAAGTACACGAGAAGGGCACTGGAATGGCTTGAGTGGGAGGCTCCAGAGGAGCCTGTGCTGCACTTGGACCTGCTTCTGCTGTGCCAGCCCCAACCCGCAGCAGCCTGCGGGCTTTGTGTCTCCGCAGGTGTGCGGGAGCCACGCCGAGGGCTGTGTGATCTCGGCACAGCTGGGATTTGCTCTAGTGGTGTGCTTGGCACACCTCTCGCTAGCGTTGGAAGTTAACTAGAGCAGTAATCTTCCAGTGCCCGCCGTTAATTGCTATTAATTAGTCAGAGATTTGAAACTGCTACAGGAGACCACTTGCTTATTAATGTGTGTAATCAAAGTGTGAGGTGCAAAGAGCCCGTTACAGGGGGAGAAGTCGTGCAGGCAGGCTGCTTTTCCAAAGAGAGTGGCTCTTGGAGCTACAGCAGCTTGTCTTTGAGCAGTGGTGTTGCACGGAGCCTCCCTGGGGCCTCGAGCCTGCTTTGCTCCCTCCTTTTGCCTTCCCTTACCTGCAGCTGGGCGCCTCGGTTGTGGCTGAAGAAGACGAGCTGAACTGAGACATAACCGTAAGCAGGAGCTGCCTCTCTGAGCGGGGCCTGCCAGGGCAGCCGAGTTCGAGTCGGATGCGATCGCTGAGGTGGCTGCTTTAAACGCAGCTTGGGTAGCGAAGTTCCAAGTCTTCGGTGGGTGAGCAGCGCCTGGATCCTCTGTGCAGAGCCCTGGCCCCGTCAGGGTTCACAGCTCACGTCCCTGGACGCTGCCCGCTCTGTCTGGCAGAGGGAGCGGTACTGGCGTGAATACGCTGTGCTGCTGGAAGAGGTGAGAGGGTTTTGGCAGGAAGCTCTTTTTGACTGCTCCTGCTGGGAAGGGAAGCTGTTACCAAGATAAATTTGTCTCTTCAGCATGCCTCTGCTTCCCACTTCTGAAAGCCAATTAATTACAGCTCTGATGGCTCCAGTACCGCAGATCGGTTAATTTGTACTAATACGTCCCGGAAGGTGGATTTTCTTTCAGGGGCCGGCGGCCAAGTCTCCACTGAAAATACCTTTTTGTGGAAATGATGCTCAGTATCACTCCTGGCTGCCGCAGTCGTAGCACATGATGTTTGCTGAAGATCACCTGCTTAGAGAGCACCTAATCTGCTGCTCTCCATAATGCAGTGCTCCAGGAACCACTGGGCCAAGGGTGCACAGGGGGCACTGAGGGACAATCAGCTCTGTGTGAAAATAAAATGACTTTTTTTTTTCCCCGGGTAGCTGTGGAGGAGGGTAAATTGCAGGGATGTTGCCTCATTTGCAAATACATGGCTCAGTGGAAGTGCCGGGTGTCAGCACAGCCACGTTCCTAGAGAACAGGCATGGGCTGGGCAAGCAGGATCGCTGGCGTAGGACCTTGGGCCTTGTCTTATTTCTGCAAAGTCATTACATCAGCAAATTGAGGAACCACTGCTTTGTCCATTACGAAGACAACCTTTGGGTACTCGCAGGTTAGACGATGTGGTTACCTATCGCGCTCTAGCAAGGACGGTTCGTTCCTTCTAGCTTAGCGAAGAAGACAGGAGCTGCTCTGGGTGGGAGCAAGGGCCTTGGTAGGCGCAGGGAGGTGGCATCCTCTAGCGGCAATCTTGGCTTCAGGAATTAACAGCAGGAACCTTGGCTTCAGGCATGAACTGCAGTGTGGGGAGAGGCACAGGTTTGTCCACCCTGAGGGAGGATGGCTGCGATCGCTGTTGCGGAAGCTGTTGCTGCTGAGTTATGCTCTGCAGCTCCACGTGATGCTTGGGTAAAAGGCACTGAAAAAGCACATGGTGACCATGCAGATGGTTTGTCTTGCTCAGTTTGCCAGGATGTCCTGGAAACATTCCCAAGACGGTTGGTGCACCTTCAGCAGGTCTGTAGATGAATGTGAGTAGGTTCTTCTGTCGTGCTTTTAAAGCATTCTTCATCAAAAAATGATGATTCAGTGAGCCTGGCACTTACCCAAATATCCCTTCCCCAACTGACTCCTCTTGCGGAAGACCTTGCCATAGTTTAAAGATGCTGAAGCATCTCATCTCATTTTCACAAATCTGACTAGGTGTTGTAACTAAATAGGGGGAACAAGACACCTCAAACAGAAACAGAGTCCTGACTCCACCAGCAGCGAATGGAGAAACTTTTTCTGACTCTTTTGGGGTTATCTCGATACTTAGCTCAGGCATTTTCAATTTTAAGTTTAAGATGAGAGGGGGGAAAAAAATACCTACTGCTTCTTTAGAATGCTGGTGAGCAGGCTTTCTGGGAAGCTCTTGTGTAGGGGAGGCTGTGTGGAGCAGCTGCTTTACTCCAGGAGTAGAGATGACTGGCAAAAAGAGAACGTTGCCTGCTGCAGGGCTGGTCCTGCGCCAGGCTCCTGCACCTGCTGAGGGAGCAGGGTCATGCTCTGGTGTTTTCCAGCTGGCGATCAGAAGAGCCACCCTGAAGAAGTCCTTCACCCCGGTACTGGTGGGAAGCGCTTTGAAGAACAAAGGAGTGCAGCCGCTGCTGGACGCTGTCCTGGAGTACCTCCCCAATCCTTCGGAGGTTGAGAACTACGCGATTCTAAACAAGGGGTAAGTGCACGGAGCAGTCTGGGAGCCGCCTTCCAGAGCAGTGTCACGTGTAGCGGGAGGAATTACTCACAACATACACCATCGTTTACCATTGGTATTAAACAATGCCACCTCCCAGCTGAAGAGAGCTTGTCCCCCATTTGCGGGGTACACTTTGTACTGGTGTCGCTAACACGCATGAAATGTTAAATTCGAGAAATGACTGTCTGATGATACAGTTCTAAGTTAGACATTAAGGCCACCCTTCACACTGCGCCTACGGCAGAGGAGGGAGCACATCTGGAAGGTGTAAAGAAGGTTTCAGCCCTCAGATGTATTGGTTGAGCTAGATGGTACCTTCATGCTTAGGAAGCCCAACATTAGAGCCACTGAACAGCTCTTTACGTCCCAGTCACGGCTTCGGCTTCTCACGTGGCTCATGAGCACCGTCAGAAGTTACTGCGACGTCTCTTTCTTCACTCTACATGTGGACGTGCTCCTGAGTGGTGTCTGAGGGTATGATCAACTGCTTCCATGGCAAAATAGGTGGATGATCTGAAGGACTAGTGGTGGTGTCATAGTTTCACCTTCATTTTGAGGCTCTGCCAGATCCTTTCTGAGCATTTGGGTGCCACGTACATTGAGCATCTCTGAGTTTCAGTTACAAACCTGTGGAACTGAAGGTCCTTGGGACTTTTTGAGGCTGGGCTCCTTTTTCAGAGGAGGCTGCCATGTTTGCTTCATGACGTAACCTCCCTCTCCATCCCTTTTTAAGGGATTCTGAGGATGAAACCAAGTTCCTGTTGAACTCTGCTCGAGATGATTCCCAGCCTTTCATAGGCCTTGCTTTTAAACTGGAGGTAAGCTGCTGGTGCATTCCTTACTTGTGATTTGAGTAGAAAACAGGGCAAGTCCAAACAGGTGGTGCCAATTGTGGAACAATTTCTAAAATCTGTTTATGTTTAAATTAAATTTAAATATAACTTCAGTTTAAAAACTGTAAAACCCTCAAATGTATCAAACTGACAGCTGGGAAGTTCAAAAAATGCCTCAAATTATTCCTGATTTTCTCAGTTAAAGCCTGGAGGGTTTATTTGCTTGTATCAAATACTTTTGGAGAAAAATCCTGGTTTTGTCTGAAGTTGAAAATAATGGAACATGGGAAAGTTTGAGAGGAAAAGTGCCCAGGTTTAACCACATGCGTGTAAATTCAAACCAGAAACACTTGGTCAGCGCAGAGGACGCTTTGAGGAGCAGTGGGCTTGACTTGCAGAAGCCTTACAGCTGACTGCCAATGCCTTTCGGTTGCAGGCCGGCCGCTTCGGGCAGTTAACCTACATTCGAGTCTATCAGGGGATGCTGAAGAAATCCGATTACATCTACAACACCCGGACTGGGAAGAGAGTGCGTGTCCAGCGACTGGTCCGCATGCACTCGGACAACATGGAGGTGAGCGCTGGGGCACGGTCCCCACCGACTCCATCGAGCCACTCTTCCTAAATGAGCTTCTTGCTCTTCAGCCATCTCTGAGCGATGCAATAGGTCAAATTTCTGCTTTTGTGGTTCATTCATACTTGCGGGCAGCACTTAGTAGAGCTGTACAGAAACTGGAATGATCTGCACTGGGGTGGAAGACTCTTTGCCCAGGAAGCATTATAAAATGGCTTTGAGGTGATAGCCCACACTTCCGGGAGAGGGGGAATAGGTTGGCAAAACACACAAAAAAGTTTTGGTTATTGAATATTGAATCTTAAAGTGAAACTTGATTTCCAAACTGCTGCAGATCTCCCCTTTCCTTTTAAAATTGCTGAGCTTGACAGCGGGTCAGGATTGCCCGAGCTAGAGCATGTTGCTTCAGATCCCTGAAGAGCAATAAGTTACCTCCAAGCTGGGGTCTCCTTTTGTGCTTTGAGTAGAGAGAGGGAAGATGTTCAGAGCACTTTGGCAAAGCTGGAGTTTTCAGAGGAGATTATCTTCAAGCTTCATCCACAGTACTTATATCTATTCTTCAAACCAGGCGTCGTTCATAATGTGTCTTTCACTGTTACCTATAAACTCTCCTTTCTTCAGGATGTCAGTGAGGTCTATGCAGGAGACATCTGTGCGCTGTTCGGAATCGACTGTGCTAGCGGGGACACGTTCACCGACAAAACCAGTACCGACATCTCCATGGTGAGTATCGCTGCTCCTCCGCATGCCTCGTGCCTTGGAATTCACCGGTGCCTCGGGGTAAATGTCTGTGAACATTCGTTATGTTTAAATATTTTTTGATGTATATGCAACCACAAACATTTTTTGTGATTACTTGTTATACCTCAAGGGACCTGAATATACAAGTATGGGACGTGCAGGAGAGATTCACGGCTGTTTCTGTGCTTGGCATCGAATACGAATCCTTCAGCGTTAGCAAACTGCTCTGGGCTGTCAGCAGTGGGTTCTGCAGCCCAAAAGGATTAAGCTCTGTAGTTGTGCATGTATTGAAATACATCGGGTTTATTTAGATATATATATTTACAAAATGAGATGGGAAACAGAGTCTTGTGAGTAGTGTGAAATCCAGAGATCACCTTGCAGCCGGGGAGCGGTGCTGGGAGGGCTATGGCTGGCAGCATGGCACACGTCATCCCTGTTTGTGACCCAACTCTGGAGAAAACCCTTCACCAGCTGTAGTGCAACTCAATGGCATCATCTCTTCCTTTATGGTCCCTGCAGGAATCGATTCATATCCCCGATCCTGTCATTTCAGTAGCTATGAAGCCTTCCAACAAGGTAGGAGCCTATAAATCATCCTCTTCCCGACGGAGGGACCCCCGCCTCCCTCTGCTGCTTTCATTACGGGGGACAGCAGTTAAATATGGAGCCGTGGACTGAAACGAGCTGTGGTTTGAAATGGTCTATCCCAAGTACTGGGAAACAGGTCACTCTGATCTCTCAGCCTGTGACTGTGTTCAGTGGTATTGCTTAGCCGCAAAGACGGGTGTCTTGGACCTGGGTAACCATGGCCTCAAAGTCACCGGAGGGATAAATGTAGTTTTAAATGTACATACAGAAAATAACCCCCTGAGAGCAGCAGTGCGAAGCAGCTGGCAGGCAAACTCGTGGCCTGTTCATTGTGTGGCTTCTGGATGTTGAGTTCGTGTTTTCTTGTGTCTGTT
>NW_010426757.1:0-4651 GCF_000710305.1 Buceros rhinoceros silvestris | reverse complement strand
AACCGCTTTACAAGGGAAGATCCCACTTTTCGAATCCATTTTGATGATGAGAGCAAAGAGACCGTTGTTTCAGGAATGGGAGAGCTGCACCTGGAGATCTATGCCCAGGTAACTTGCAAAGCAGATTTTGGGCTCAAATCCACAGGATTCCGCACTACGCTTTGCTTTAGCAGCCTTTGCTTCTATTTTACCGTTAGCATTTCCTGCAGGAGAGATAAATACTCTGTTCCTGTGTTGTTCCTTAATAAGAGACGATGCAGGTAGGAGGAGTACTGCATACCGTGATTTATTTGTTTCATTCAGGTTAATGTCTATATTTTTAGTGTAACACAATAGATACCTCTGAAATGTTGGCAAAATGAAGAAAAGAGGGGTTTTGTCTTGAAAACTTGAGTAAAATAATTAACGCTGTTCCCTTTTCCTGTATCTATAGCTACAGCCCCTTAGCAAGGGTGACGCAGAATGACAGTGAATAATTTCTAACATTTAAAAAACACCAACAAAACGCCTCCTACCGAGACCCCCAAATCAATCCAACCCCAAACCAAAAGAAACCGGTTAACCCTGATTACGCTTCCCATTTCAGAAAAACCTGTAAGAAATGAATTTCCAAGGTATTGTTCCTGTAGAACAACTCAGTGTTTCATTCTGCTGGTTTTTTCTGCAGCGAATGGAGAGAGAATATGGTTGTCCTTGCACCATGGGAAAGCCCAAAGTCGCCTTCAGGGAGAACATCTCCGCCCCCGTGCCGTAAGTCTGCTTTCTGGCAACAGTTGTTTTGAATTTCAGTTGATGCAGAATTTGATGATGTAGCAGAGAAAGTGCCTTTTAGATTATCAGATCAAAGCATGACGTGCAGGAAAAGTTTGAGAAAGGACTTTTTCCTGTACCCTGATATATCCACCCTCATCAACTCCTCTGCCCGCCCTTGGAAGACTTAGTGTAGCTTTTGAGCTTCCTCCACTGTGGTTTCCCGTTATTCCGTCACTGGTCGTGGCTGACGGCTGTCCTGTGTCACCTGAACGCCGTGCTGTGGGTGCCAGAGAACGGTCATTTGCCAGGGAATGATCTCCTGTGGGCAGAAAGCCAAGCTGTAGAAAGTTTGGTGTTTTGGGACACCCGCCCTTCACTGAGCAGAGCACAATGAAGAACCGATGCTTTTGTTTTGCAATTAGTTGGCTGTGACTTCTCAGGAATTTTTCTGCATGGAGAACTTGGGAACTAAGAGCACTTTAGATGCCCCAACTGTGAGTAGGCAGGGAGCTGGAAGTGGAGGCGAGATCTCTGATGGTTCAGGGGATGATTTATCAGAGGAGGTTTCACAATTCAGAATTTCTCTTAGGAATTTTCTGCGTTTTTCTCATGAAAACACTTGCTCAGATCACAAAGTTAGGATGGAGAATAGCGCACAATGTAAACACTGTCCTGGGAACCAAAGGTTCTGCTGCTTTCTCCTCAGAGCTCCTGGGCGGATGGTGCCCCTGCGTACTGGGCCACCACTGCTGTCCTCCAGCTCCAGCTGGAACATGGCAAAGCAGCCCAGGATGCTGCAGCTGCCTCTTCCCTTCATCCCTGGCCCGTTGGTATCTCCTGAGAGGAGAGAGCTGTGAAGGACCAGTGTATTGGACCACTGCCACTCCAAGAGGGGCCCAGAAACAGCTGGAAACGACTGTCTGCTGCTGGAGACTCTTGTCTCCCGCCTGCAGAGGGGCAGAAGCCAGTGCCGCTGACACAGCCCTGAGCTCAGCCTGTCTGCTCACTGACCTGCGGGCACCAGGTCCATGACCACCAGCTGTGTGTCCCAGCTGGAGGTCACACAGTTGGCAGCGTTAGGACAAAAAAAAGGCTTTTTCGGAGTACAGACTTTACCTGGGTCACCATTTCGTGAAGGAGAATCGTGTAGTCAAATTCAAGGTACTCATCACTTCTTTTCTGGAAAGACAAGACGGAAAGGGATGAGTTGGGGGTTTCCCCTTGCCTTAAAAGAAGTGAATCAGTTCTCTTTGGTTACCATAAAAACTCTGATACATCTCGGATGAAAATGGCAGCTCATGTTAACAGACAAAGCAGGTGGAGCTTAGTCACTAGAACAAACCAAAAAGACACCGGTTTGATTTTCTGTGAACTCCAGCATGACATCTGAGAGGCTGAGACTTAAACCTGTGCTAATTCCTCCCTTAAAGCAGCTCGATATATCTCAGCGTCAGGAACGTGGCTGGGAACACCTGAGTGTATAAAGTGTCGGTTTAGCCCACATAATCCTAAATTAAATTGTCTGTCGATTAAGACTTGGAGGGAGCTCCTGGGGCCATACAGTGGGTAACAAGTTACCAGCGATTGTGCGAGCGGCAGAATATCCGCTGGCCCTTGGCATGTACTTCTTATGTATCTGTTCTTTAGCGAAAAGAAAAAGAACAGGAGTTCTAAAGAGAGAGGGCAGTGGGTTTAGTTTAATCATTTTCTGCCTGCCTATCTTGGAATTCCTCTGGTGTGTTAAAGAACCGAGACAAACTGGGAGTATCTGTGGGATTCTCTTGGTTTAAACCCCAGAGCAAACCCTTTGCTCTGACAGGAACTCTTCTGGGAGCAAGTTGTTTGATGAGATAAGCCTGTTCCAGGCAGAAGTCCGAAAGGCCTGTTGCTCGTGGCCACTAATGACCTGATAAATTTGCAGTGAGGTTTGCCAGTCCTTTTTATTTCTTAGCTTAGGGCAGCCCCTTATCTGCTCAAGGTAAACCCATCGCGGGTAACCACTCAAATAGCAGAAACAGAAAATACTTGGTCCTGAAGTATTCTGTTCCCTTTCTGCCTTGTGACATGTCTTCCTGAGCTCACAGTTTGCTAGAGGAAAGGGGTGGGTGGAACACAACCTGAACACTGGCTTAAAAATGAGCTGCACCAAGAAATCCAGACACAGTTGGGGTTTCTTGCTCAGTAACAGTTTCAGCTGTACGTGCCACAACGGCTGAGCTCCTCAATGCTGCTGTTCTTGCAGGGCATTGGTGGTAACGTACCACTTGCTTCACGTGTTTAATCTGGGCAAGTTGGAACATGGTGTTTTCAGTGGAGTTCTGCCATATCACGTAGCCAGAGGCGACCCACGCTAGCAAGTGGATGGGCTTCATTTCCGGGGGCATGTTGCCGTGGCTGTCTGGCAGACACAATAAATAACACGTGTAAAGCAAGATTCACTCTGAACCTGATCAGCTCCCTTCCAGCCCAAAGCCCTTCTTCGTACCTGGTATGTTTTCTGCCACGAGCTCTTCCTCCAGGCTCTTGATTCGGCTGTAGAATATGTTATCTGCCTCATCCGTGTTCTTAAGCTCTCCTTCCAGTGTGAATTGCACGTCTGGAGCGACGTTCTTGTTGCCCAGATGGTAAAGAACCTCCGCAGTGCAGTTAACGGTGCTGTCCTGGTAGAGAAGCAAAGACGTGTGTTAACATCTGGTTAGATACAGGTATAACAGTGGCAATCTGCACTTGTAAAGGTGGGCGTTCTCTTGCCGTTTGCGCTGAGTCTGGCCCACAGGGATTTGTGTGATTCTTTCGGACAAGGCTGAATTCACAGTCCACCCCGTGAGGGCAGCGATACAAAGGGCAGTGTTTGTGGTGCAGAACGTCACTTGTGCTGTTCGCTTCGAGTAATGGGTTCAAATAACTTCAGCTTGAGATCGAATGACATTGAAAAGTCCTTGTCATCCCTCAAGCGTTTTCTTGTCACAGTGGTAGGTACCCGACGTTCACGGTTTTTCTGGTGTAAAAATGGGAGTTTCCTTTTGGTGAAATTGAGCCTTTTTGTAGCCTGATTTGCAGTTCAGACAGATGTGAAACACAATACCGAGTATTTTGAACTGGTGTGTCCACTGGCCTCAGCCTGAAGCAGCAGAAAGTGATGGCTTTCTACGACACATCAGTAGTGCCCAGAACGTGTTAATTCAATAAATCTGAACTCACTTGGTCAAGGACGTCCTCTAACACCACTTTCAGGTGGTACTTTCGCCCAATGCCACCGATGTCCTAAATAGGGAAGACAGTGAGAACATTTATTGTGTGAAACGCTGAGTGACTTTGCGCTGTGGAGGAGGTTCTGGTGGCTGTGAGACGCGCTGCAGCAGTGCCATTCTCCACAGGGCCCCCTCAGAGCTAGGGGGGTCTCTGGTTTCTTCCTGCCGTGTTACAATTGCTGAGTTAACCTGCAGCTAGGAGTGGGTTAGTCCATGCCTGGCCTGGTATACTAATAACTGCCATATTTGGGCTCCCCGTGTGATTATGTGCAATAGTGTGCTGCTTGGTTAAATACTGAGGTCAGATTCTTCAGTGGGTTCCTCACATTGAGTCCATCTTGCACTGCGTTGTGAATTGTATCGTGTCATGTATTTTCTGGGTATCACAGAATCGTTTGGGCTGGAAAAGCCCTTTCAGCTCCTCGAGTCCCCCCGTTCCCCAGCACTGCCAGGTCCCCACTGACCCCTGTCCCTCAGCAGCACCTCCGCATGGCTGTGAAACCCCTCCAGGGATGGGGACTACACCGCTGCCCTGGGCAGACTGGGACACGCCTCCTTTGCTCCGGGCTCAGCACCCCCGGTCCCTCAGACGCTCCTCAGCGCCCTGAGCGACAGCCCCTGCCCCAGCGCCGCTGCTCTCCATACCT
>NW_010426756.1:5949-6221 GCF_000710305.1 Buceros rhinoceros silvestris | reverse complement strand
GGGTCTGGCTCTTCCCTGCCGGTCCAACTGGGATTCCTCACCCCACTGCTCTTGCGGTGGGTCCCTGCCTGCTGGTGTGGAGACACAGATCACCCACAGCCATCACTGGGGGGTTCCCGGCCTTGCTCCCGCTGCCAGGAGCTTGCAGGAAGTCACCACGAGCTGGCCGAGCCAAACTGGGCCCGTGTTCGGTGGGGACAGCTGGAGGCCAGTGTCTGCGGTGTGATTTTTTAACCCTCAGCGTCCTACAGGAGGAGGATGTGGGGCGTGTG
>NW_010426756.1:2779-5778 GCF_000710305.1 Buceros rhinoceros silvestris | reverse complement strand
TTGCTGGGGCAGCCGGTTGGCCGCTCCCCACCACGGAGGAAGCAGGGAGCGAATTTGACAGGGCTGCACCCCCCCAGCAGTCACTGGTTTGTCTTGGGGGAAGCTCATGGGCAGCGCTGGAGCAGAGCAATGAGCCCTGGAGGGCCTGAGAGAGAGGCAGGAGGAGAGAGCAGGTCCCCCTCGCCATCCCTGCCTTGTTCTCGTCCTCCTCCATCACCCCCCAGCACAAACCCAGAGCCCAGAGGGCTGCTGGAGGCCGTGGCTCTCACCAGCCCAACTCCTGGTGCCCCAGTACCCCGTGACACCGATTCCTTCCTGACTAACAACCCGCTAACTCCAATTTAGATGGACCAGGCTGCGTATCCCCAGCTCCAGGCCTGCGTTTGAGGCTCCCGCTCCCCACCCCATGGGCAGAGAGGCCCCAGCTCACCTCGGATGCCAGCGTGGAAGTCGGGCGCCAGCACCTGCTGTAGGTAGGGAGCCCTGGCCTGCTGCAGCACGCACAGCGACCACACCAGCTCGGTCAGCAGCGCAGGCTCCAGGCTGCCCAGCCGGCCCTGGAGCTCCTCATGGACCTGGGGAGAGGGAACCGACCCCTCAGCGCTGCCCTGGCCCCTATTCTGCCATCAGCCCCCCCAGGGCTGTGCTTCGCCCCGGGTTACTGGCAGAGGGGAGGTGTTAAGGTCGCTCTAACATGATGCTGCAGCGGGGGGAGGCTGAGCACAAAGCCCAGCAGCAAACTGGGCTGGGGTAACGCACCATTCGGGACAGGGAGGGCTGGAGGGGAGAACATCTGCAGCTAAAGCTGCCATGAATGGAGCTGGAGGGGCCCACACCTGCACTGGTGGTGTCAGGATGCGGGTCTGGGGACTAGACCCTGCCCAGGGAGGGAGGAAGATTGATGAAGAGGGGAAAAGGAGGAAGGTTACCATGGTGAAGAAGTCCTCACTTCCGCTGGGCTGGAAGTTCAGGCGAGCGAAAGAGAGGATGATCCCGCAGAGGTGGAGGGTCTGAGGACATGACCCTGCCGTGAACGGAGCTGGAGGGGCCCACACCTGCACTGGTGGTGTCAGGATGCGGGTCTGGGGACTAAATTCTGCCCAGGGAGGGAGGAAGATTGATGAAGAGGGGAAAAGGAGGAAGGTTACCATGGTGAAGAAGTCCTCACTTCCGCTGGGCTGGAAGTTCAGGCGAGCGAAAGAGAGGATGATCCCGCAGAGGTGGGTGAGCGACAGCTGCTTGGCGTTATCCAGGGTGTACTGGGAGATACGGGGGTGAAAAGCAGACGTTTAGGTCTGTCCTGCATGAGCGCAGACAGGGAAGGACTGAGACATCAGCCAAGGGCGCGTCCAGCCCCGTGGCACGGTGGCAAAACCAGCCAAAGGCCTTCTGGTGGGGTTTTGTCTTGGCCCGAGAGAAAGTGGGGAGTGGGGCAGAGCTGGGGAGGTGCCCAGGGAGAGTGGAGACTCAGACCGGGCCGACACCAGCCCCAGCTCAGCGCTGGGGCGGACCACAGCCATACTGGTGCTGTAGGGGGCTTCCCTGACCCTCACCTGCGCCACGGCCTCGAACAGTGGCAGGCTGAGCCACTTGAGGAGGGCGAAGGACCGGATGCAGCGCGTCGCCTCGAGGGGTGTCATGGTGGCGACGTGGGGGTGCAGGTCGCTGGCGATCTTCTGGAAGACCTGGGGCTGGTGGAAATTCAGTTTTCCTTAAAGGAGCAAAGAGAAAGCGGCAGCCACTTACAAGGAGCTGGTGCAGGAGCCGTGCCTGGATGGTGACGGTGGTGGCACAAGGGGAAGCACAAAGTTAGGAGAGGAGGAGGCTCGGAGACCAGTATCGCCCCCCAGTTGCCTCGGTCCCATCCTTTCTGGTCACACCACGTCTCTGCCGTGTCCTGCTGCACCCACCAGCTCTTAATCCTGGTGCCAGCTTGTGGCTCCAGCCTCTCCTTCCAGAGCTGGCAGCAGATTTCACGCCCAGTACAGATCCTGGTCTGGCCAGGAGAGCCTTCAACTCACTAAGGCCACCAGGAACCAGGTTTCTCTGGGCTTTACCCGCATTTCTCTAGGCTTTATCCTGCCTTGTCTGGGTTTTACCGCCATTTCTCTGGGCTTCAGCTCTGCTTCTCCGAGCTTTCCACTGTCTCCCAACAGCCAGAGGGACACAGGCCCACACAACACGCCGAGGAAGAGGAGCCGGAGAACGAAGCCACTCAGGATGGTGAAGCAGCTCCTTAGCGAGTGCCGCGCTGCTGCTCACAGAGCTGTTTTCCACCAGGTTCTGTCACCACCTTGTGGCTGGTGGCTCTGGTCTACCCCATGGGCAGGAACATCACCAGGGTGGCTGTCACCAGCCGGTGAGTGTCAGTAGAAGGACCTGTAGCCCCTCACCCACTGAAGAGCACGAATTCAGCACCAAGCGATAACTAACTCGTCACCAGGACTTCTTGGGTGGAAAGAAATGGGCTTTTTCAGTGCCACTGTCCCCAGGCAAACAGGCTGGACCACCCCAGGGCTCCTGCTGCTATGTCTCGCTCTTGAGGGAAGCGAGGAGACGGAGTCCTGGGGGCTCCCTGGCACCCCAACCTCCCTTCCAAGGTGTTCCCTCAGCACAGCTGCCCTTCTTCCCGTGCACTGGAAGGAAAACGGTGCTGCTGGGCTCACTCTGCTTGTGCTCAGAGCTGTGAGCTACCCGGCTGGTCCAGCCTAACCTACCCTGCCAGCCCCTTTCCTTCCTCTGGCCCTCAAATGAGCTGGTCTCCAGCACACAGCAGGTCCCAGCCGCTTACCGTAGGCGAAAATCAGGTCCGTGAGGGCGCTGAGGCCGAGCTCGGGCTGTTTCTGGATGAGGTGGTAGGACAAGGCCCGCAGCAGCGGCACGCAGCGGCGGTTCTGGTAGGCCAGGGCCAGCGTTATCTTCCGGATGTCGTCGGGATCAAACTGCTCGGCGAGCTCCAGAGCCTGCCAAGAAACGTTGGGAGCATGGAGGTGACGGGG
>NW_010426756.1:1870-2681 GCF_000710305.1 Buceros rhinoceros silvestris | reverse complement strand
GGCCCCCTCACAGCCTGGCTCACGCAGAGGAGCAGCCGCGGAGTCACCCGCTCGCACCAGTATGGACGGGGAAGGGGCTGGTGAGAGCCATCTTCGTGGATGAAACCTCTCCTAGAAGCACCCACACGGGAGCCTGGAGAGCCCGAGGCCGTACCTTGTCCTCCAGCCGCTCCATCAGGGCTGGGGAGATGTGCCCGACCTTGCTCATCAGTGACACCACGGTGCGGGTGCCCTCGAGCTCCGTCCAGCGCAGCTCCAGCTTCTTGATGACTTCGTGGAGCAGCCTGTTCTCCTTCCCCTGCTTGACGGCCAAGAACTCTGCCAGGGAGGCGAGCTGCCGGAAGGTAAGACGCCGCAGCCGCCACAGCACCTCCTGCTCCACCGACTGCATCTCCTGCCGGCTGCCCTCCAGCCCCAGGGAGTAGAGGCTCTTCAGCAGGTTCACCAGGGTGTTGTTCCACACCTGAGAGATCTGGGGAGCAGCCTGTTCTCCTTCCCCTGCTTGACGGCCAAGAACTCTGCCAGGGAGGCGAGCTGCCGGAAGGTAAGACGCCGCAGCCGCCACAGCACCTCCTGCTCCACCGACTGCATCTCCTGCCGGCTGCCCTCCAGCCCCAGGGAGTAGAGGCTCTTCAGCAGGTTCACCAGGGTGTTGTTCCACACCTGAGAGATCTGGGAGAAGAGAAACATGGGAAGAGAACCAGGGAAAAGCCCTTTCAGCTCCTCCAGTGCCCCCGTTCCCCAGCACTGCCAGGTCCCCCCTGACCCCTGGCCCTCAGCACCACCTCCACACGGCTGGGAAACCCCTCCA
>NW_010426756.1:1027-1785 GCF_000710305.1 Buceros rhinoceros silvestris | reverse complement strand
CAGCCCCCCCCCCCCCCGGGCGGGGACCCCCCCCCAGCCATGGGCACTCCACCACTGCCCTGGGCAGCCTGCGACAGCCCTGCACAACCCCAGCGGGAAGAGATTCTGCCTCAGGGACAACCTCAACCTCCCCTCACACAACTGGAGGACGGTTCCTCTCGTCCTGGTGCTTGTTCCTGGGGAGCAGAGACCGACCCCCACCTCGCTGCACCCTCCTGTCAGGGAGTTGTCAGAGCCAGAAGGTCTCCCCGGAGCCTCCTTTGCTCCAGCCTCAACCCCACCACATCCTCTAGAGCTGTGGCTGCACTAACAGCTCGCTGGAGGAGGACAATCATGTTTGCAGTGAGTTTGTTTGTTTCATGTCTCAAAATCCCCAGCCACGACCCTCTTGGCAGCTTCCTACTCTGGTCACGCTGCCTCGCTGGAGGCCAGAAGCCCCCCGTGTGCTGGGCTCATCCCCAGCAGCGCAGGCAGCAGGTAGAGAGAGGGGAGCCTGCCCCTCTGCTGCGCTCTGGGGAAGAGAAGGGTCCAGGGAGACAATCTTGTGGCCTTTCAGTATATAAAGGGGGCTGTAAAAAGCTGGGGGCTTTTCAGCACGGGCTGTGGGGACAGGACAAGGGGTGATGGGTGACACTGACAGAGGGGACAGTTAGGTTGGTCATAAGGAAATGTTTGACACTGAGGGCGGTGAGAGCCTGGCCCAGGTTGCTCAGAGAGGTGGGAGAAGCCCCATCGCTGGCCCCATGGCAGGTAAGGTG
>NW_010426756.1:512-1017 GCF_000710305.1 Buceros rhinoceros silvestris | reverse complement strand
GCAGCAGGGGCTGTGGGGACAGGACAAGGGGTGATGGGTTCAACTGGAAGAAGGAAAGTCAGAAGAGATCTAAGGAAAGAATGTTTGACACTGAGGGTGGTGAGACCCCGGCCCAGGTTGCCCTGAGAGGTGGGAGAAGCCCCATCCCTGGCCCCATCCCACGTCAGTTGGCCCTTGGGGCTCTGAGCCCCCTGCTCTGGGTGCAGATGTCCCTGCTCCCTGCAGGGGGTTGCACTGGGTGAGCTCTGAAGGTCCCTGCCAGCACAAACCACTCTGTGATTCGATGATTATCTTACTGTGAAAGTTTAAAACCCAGGGCAGCAGGAGCAAGGCAGCATTTAACAAGGCTGATCTCTCTGCCACATTTTTTCTCTGGTCCATAAAATGGTGCTTTTAGACAGAAATAATCAAGTTTCCCAGCTGGTGCTGGTGATTTCACCTCCTGCTCCCCTCAACTTCACTTGGAAATGCAAAACACAAACCCTTAAACAAGCAGCCAGTTCAA
>NW_010426756.1:0-359 GCF_000710305.1 Buceros rhinoceros silvestris | reverse complement strand
GTGCACCCCCAGCCCCGCCACCCACTTTCCCATCACATTCTTCCCCCCAAACCCTTCTGCCTCCGGAAGTGACCTTACCTGCGCGTCTGTGATGCCGAGGAGCTGCTGGAAACGCTCATCCCGCAGGATACTCTCCCTGTCCAGCTTTTTCTCCGCTGCGAGCCGGGAGAGCTGAGTGATGACGAGCGAGGCCTTGTTGCTGTTCAGAGCGTGGAGCTCGCTCAGCTGGAAGAGCTCCTGAGGCGTCGTGGCCGACTCAATCAGCCCCTCAACCACCCTGTGCTCTGGGTTTCTGCTCTCCTCCACCTGCTCTCTGACTGAGAACCCATCTGCCAGGCGGGAAGGGCTGGAAGGGTGAA
>NW_010426755.1:7863-13578 GCF_000710305.1 Buceros rhinoceros silvestris | reverse complement strand
TTATTTAAAAGCATGATCATCTGGGAAATCCCGTGGATAAAATCTTGATGGTTGATTCGTAGGTCCACTGTTTTGACTGTATTAAAAATAATTTTAAACAAAAGCTTTGTGAAACAGCAAATAAGGCTTTTTCTATTTTTTGTCTCAAGTATCTTTATTTAAGATATGGTGCTGTCTATAAAAGATTGTGACTGCTAGTGGAAGGATTGTTGTCCAGGTCAGTTAAGCTATAAAATCAAAAGAAATATTTTATTTGTTTTAGGGTTACTCTTATCTAATGGAAGTTACTGGAAAGTTTTCATTGAATAGGAAGTCAGTTGGATTCAACACCAAGAAAGTTTATTGAAATACAATGGGAGAAATATGTAGAAATAGTAATGGTCCCACTTTTGGATCCTTGGTGTCCACAAAAGTTCCTCTCTCAGTTTGTGTTTCATTCGTTCCAGTGTTAGCGCAGAGTGGTACTTTATATTGAAGGCATTGCTGGAAATCTCCAGGTGCTGTCAGCTGAAGTACTGAAGATAAAGATGTTGATACGAACATCAGAGCTGGGGCTACAGTCGGTTTTCCAAGCAACTTATGGATTAGTTCCTTTGCTAAACCTGAACGCTTGTTTTGCCTTTTCTTCAGATCTGCGGTTGCAGTACTCACTGTTAATTAGAGCGTGCATTTGCCTGCAGTGGTAGATGGGTGTGTTTAATCCAGTGGTTTAAGGGCTTTTCGATAGACTCCTCCATGATGGCTGGGCCATCCCTTCAGCTGCTTGTTACCAATTTGTAGCACTTGAAGCTCTAGTTCTGAACACTGCTCCTTGTTAATTACTCTCCACCAGCAACAGTCCTGTACAGCTCATACCAGAGGTACTAGAGCCATTGAGATTTACACAGGCTGGGAAACGGCTGAGGTTTTCAACATGGTATTTCTGTAAGAGCCTAGAACAAACAGGCTGTGTTTGTGATGCACATTTTACGTGTAATACTTGTCCGTCATAAAACCTGTATTGGGTAAACGGTTCTGATATTGGTGGATATATTTTAACATAGGCGTGTGGGTTTGTGTTCTTTTTTAAGAGTTGGAAGAGTCCTTGTCTTTCGCCTGCGGTGCGCCTGATCCAAAGTCTCCCGAAGCCTTTGTGCTTTGATTCAGCCTGGGAGTTTGCTGTCTGTTCACAAGGCCCAGGTGTAAGAGGAGACAAAGACTCAGACACTTTCTGTAAATCATTTATGTCTCCTGTGCCATAATGGAAGGGAGAGGTCTTTGATATGCGTTTGGAAGAGACAGTAAGGGGCAGATATTGCAATATAATGTACTTCATGGAGTACTGGTATTTTGTCGCTGTCTTCAAGATTGTCCTAAAAGAGAACAGTAAAAAAAATTTCCTCTGATTTTGCATATGGAAAAATGTACACGATGCCATCTGTTCTTATTTGCATGTGTGTCGCTGACTGTGTGTGTGCTCTATCTGAAGAAGGTAAATTGACACTGTTTTGTTTCCTTATCTAGACTCACTACTTCGGCCTTTGGTTTCTCAGCAAAAGTCAGCAAGCCCGCTGGGTGGAACTGGAGAAGCCTCTGAAGAAGCAGCTGGACAAATTTGCCAATGAGCCTTTGCTGTTCTTTGGGGTGATGTTCTATGTGCCCAGTGTTTCCCGACTGCAGCAGGAGGTAACAAGGTATGTGGTTTCCCTCTGTTCACACTGTTGTGATATAGGTGGGGTGGAACGGACGGTTGCTCTGTTTGTGGCATTCAGTATTTGCTCAGCTATCACCTGGTTCTTTCCTATCTATAACAGATGTATGTTTAAAAACCTGACATAAATTTTAAAAGGGACTGTGATGGCTGTACTCTTTTTTTGTAACCTTCTACTGATTAAAAGGAAGCCATAGGCAAAGGACCTCCATAGACAGTTTATTATTCTTACATCTGCCTGTGCTTTGCTGAAGGTGAACTTTGGCATCTCTTCTGGGGTTTGCCCATCCCACTCCTGATTTTTCCCCTTACACTTCACAAAAGGATTAAAATCGTTAGAGGGTTTTAGTCCTTTAATTATGAGCAGGGTGCATCTTTGCAAGAAACTTCAGTGGGGATTACTCTCTTATTCTGAGCCCTCTGCTGCAGTTGAAACAATGCAACTGTTTTGAGGGGCTGTTCTTGTAAACCACATCACTGTGTGGTTTTTGCGCATCTGTGCTGTATTTAAATAAGCGTAGAACAAAAAGAGAGAGAAGAAAAAAGCCCACTTCACCCCAAAAGGGGTGGGCTTGTTTTCTTTTTAACCAAAATTATTTCATTTATCTGGTCTAGAGCAAAGTTGCATCAGCACAGGTAGTGGTAAAGCCTGGAGTAAGTGGGCTTTGCTTGGAGTAAGAGGGCTACAGGGTGGCAGAAGCCACCCCACTGAAAAAAAAATGCCCTGTTGCTGCAAACCTGAAGTTGACCATGTAGGTGTCATGTCTAAAAAAAGGTGTGTAAATACTGGAGAAAGAGTGGCTTTACTTCTAGAAAGTGTGCAAGATGTGAAGCATTTTTTATATTGCAGATCGTGTATTTTAAAGGATTATTTCTTAACGCTGAACTGGAGAATTGACTTTGGTAGGATGTGAAAGATTTGATTCTTAAAATGACAGCTGTCAAGCGGTCTCTTGATTACCGTGTATGCAGAATTCTTGCCAACCAGTGGGCTGAAAGCATCAGAAAACTTAAATTTCCGTGTCATGTCTAAAAAAAGGTGTGTAAATACTGGAGAAAGAGTGGCTTTACTTCTAGAAGGTGTGCAAGATGTGAAGCATTTTTTTATATTGCAGATCGTGTATTTTAAAGGATTATTTCTTAACGCTGAACTGGAGAATTGACTTTGGTAGGATGTGAAAGATTTGATTCTTAAAATGACAGCTGTCAAGCGGTCTCTTGATTACCGTGTATGCAGAATTCTTGCCAACCAGTGGGCTGAAAGCATCAGAAAACTTAAATTTCCCTGGGAATAGACTGCACATTGATGCTTGTCTGTATCTGTATTCCTGCTTTGTTCGCGTGGGAAGAGGGAAGCCTTCCACCTTTTCCTTCGGAATTATTTAATGTGAATGTCTGAGATGTTCTGTTGCTCACTTTTGCCAGCTCAGCTCTGGCTTGGTTGTGTGCAGGGAAGCATTGTAGCTACTTGGATGCAGTTATCTCCTCACGCTGCAGCCTGCAGTGCTGATTGCTCATTCATAGCTCACCTGCAGAGGTGTATTTGCTCATTCTGCCCAGGTTGGTGATAACAAAACATTTCAGTGACAATTGAATTTCACAGCACTCTCAATTGGAGTGGCTGCTCAATTGTTTTTCTTTCTGAAGTGACTGATAACATGAGCTGCAGGCTCTTCTAAGAGCCTCTTACCTTTCTTTAAATCTCTGTAGCAAAACCAGCAGCTTGCTAATGGATCTCAGAGACAGAAAAGCTTGTTAGGATTATTTTATTATATTTGTTTCCTGCAGTGGAATTGCTTCTGTGTAGATGATGTGATGGCAGCAAACCTTCAACTGTGCAATTCTAGGTAGATGCGGTAAATCTCATGTTTGAAGCTATGAGTGGTGGGGGACTCTTCTGAAACAAATGGCAGAGAAATTCTTAGTCTAAAGTGTGATGAGATGGACTGATGGGGGGATCGTAGGTTTTTTTGACTTTTTTTGCTCTCGGTAAACTGATGAAACATTTGTTTTGATATTGAGACTGCTTTTAGAATTACACTGGATCATAATGCAATTACCTATGATGGTCAGGTAGGCACTAGACTCACCTACACTGCCTGTATATTTGACTTACATTTATGTACAAATGACAAACCTGTCTTAAATGCAAAACTTGTGATGAGGCACTTCATCTCCTTCTGGGAAGCTGCAGAACCACCACAAACAAACAAACCCAACCCCAAAACAAAACCATCACCAAAGGCTGAAGCTGCAAAGCTAGTGACAGCACTGCTGGCAGTGAACCCGATACCTTTGTAACCTTCTCTTGGTGGAAACATCTCCAGCCCTAAGCTTGCCCAGTCGCGTTTGGAGCTGGAAGTGAAAATCATCCCTGTCCAGGCTCTTAGTTAATTGTAGACTCCAGAATTTCAAGGGTTGGTTCATATTCCTTGAAGATGATGAAGAGTCTTCTGAGAACACTTCAGCAGGCACATAATCCACAAGTACTCAAAACCCAAGGAATTGGTTTACTGTGGCGGCTTACTCTGCTTCTGGTCTACATAGGCTTTGGCTTGATAACTGGTTTTAAGAGATTTGTCCTGAATTGAATATTCCTCCCTGCTTCCAGCAAGGGCAGCCCCCAGCGCCTCATGTGCTGCCATTGCAAAGAGGAAAAATGATGCAAGGCTCGCAGGTTTTGTTGGTGGAGAGGAGCATTACTTGTGGGGTTAGCCAGTGGCTCTAAGGCAGTGTTCCTTAATCATTTTTATTCGAAAGACCATCTGACTCTTCAAAACAATTTGTGGACCGTTTTGTGTTCTGGTATTTTTTGGCAACTGGGACCAACAGGAAGAATCCTTGTACAAGTAAGACAATTCATATTTAGGTGAAGCCATAATTATTTATAAAATCATAACTTTTTTACATATTATCATTAATGCTGGAAGTCTAAAATACTAATTATGTCTGCAGGCTCCTGTATTCTAGCTGCCTACGGGTTGGGAGTGGTCAGGAGTTCTTCATGGATTGCTGTTAACTTCCCGCATTGCACAAGCCAAATGTAGGTGCAGAAATAAGGGTGAATAATGCTATTCCAAGTGCTATGGCCACTCACAGTGAACAGACTCTGGGGAAACCAGTCCGTATGTCACATGCTGGGAGAGAAGTGGAACGAACAGTAAGCTAGTAAGAAGTCAGTGCTATCCTTCAGAGGTACAGTGTGGGAGTGTCAGTTGACTTGCTGAAGCTAAACACAAGCAGCAGCGCTAACCCACAGAGCTGCAGAATGGTTGTGGTTGGAAGGTACCTCTGGAGACCATCTGCACAGAGCAGGGTCCGCTAGAGGAGATTGCTCTAGGACTGTGTCCCAGTGGGTTTTGAGTATCTTCCTGGATGGAGAGACTTCCCTCCTTCTCTGGTAAAACTGTTCAGTCACCCTTGAAATAAAGAAGGGAGTTTTACATTTAGAAGGAATTTCTTGTATTTCAGTTTGTGCTCAAATGACTTTATCATTTCAAAGGTGTGGGTGAGTATTGAGTGACTGAGAGTGAATGGGTTACCTGGGTTGGCCATGTAACTGGTTATTGAGGAGCTGTAGGGCTGCAGGTGCCTGTTATATAAACACAAGCACAGCCGTGACTTATTGTGGGATGCCTGTAGTTAATTTGTAAGAGGTATTTCTGATAATATGAGAAAGAAGGGCCTGTGGGATACTTGGGAAAGAAAATGAAAAGACAAGACTGACAGTGTGGTTTTTTCAGCTAACAGCTCTTTGAAGTCAACTGCTGAGGCCTGTGAGAAAAGATGAGGCAGAGTACTCTGGGGGACACATTAATCATTTTAGTAGGTCAGATCTGACTCTGTGGCTCGCAGTTCTCCACTTTTTTATAAAACTGATGTTTGTTTAAAGGTTAGTGGTGTGAGGTTTTTTCCTCCTCAAAGTTAAGTGAGGGATTGGGACAGGGTAAGAAGCACCAGCAGGACACCATCAATCTTGTTCAGTTAGTGATCCTGAGTGCGAATGGTGAAGCTTCTCAGGACAA
>NW_010426755.1:0-7732 GCF_000710305.1 Buceros rhinoceros silvestris | reverse complement strand
CAGAAAGCAGCCACCAGTTGTTGTAGAGTCCTTGTCTCTTCTTTCTGGTAATGGCAATGAAGTAAATGTGATTGCTATTCCTTCCGTTCGATGTAATAGCATTGTACTCTTGGCACTGGGCCTTCTCCTAGGAGAGCTATTTCCTACCCTCTAGTCCTCTTATTTCACTACTCTTTCGATTCTTTCTTCTTCTTGGGTTGAGGCTCCCATTTGTACATATCCCCTGCTCATAATCTTGTCTGTTCCAAGATCTCAGTGACTCCAGCATCTCCCCCACCTCTAGTCCTGGCATTCTACCTGCACCCAGTCCCACAGGCATCTTCCAGTGGAATTATGAATTAAAGCCCCTCGGTAATTTCTTAAGACATCAGTAGGAGTTTCACTGTGTTGTAGTTGCTATAATTTGGAAATTTCTAGAGGAATTTATAATAAACCAATTAAAAACAAAACAAAAAAACCCCAAATGAAAAGGAACCAACCAAACAAAAAAAAAGCCCTCTCCAGGCAGCTACAGCAGGAGCCATTTGGGTGGGAGTATGGGGGTTGGCACATTAGCAAAAGGCATTTTTCATGGAAGGCTACTTAGGCAACCTCTTTTTAGTCACCCAGCTGTTCTCAGAGTGAGCAGCCATCGCAGGTGGAGATGCTGCATGTACTTTTGGCACATTTAAAGCACCTGGGATCTGCATGCTGTCTGGTATAAAGCAGTCTTTGTGATGCCCTGTAGAGTAGATATTTGCATAGATTAGGAATATAAATCTGCCTTTTATTTTCTGCTAACTCCTGAGAGGGGAGGCATCCTTTCTTCCATTTATTTTTAAAAAAATGAGTCTTTGTACAGTGTCTAAAGTAAACACTGCTTTCACTGTGCTCTTGGTCCAAAAACAGAGAACCCACGCGCTCTTGTGGCTTTCTGCAAATGTGGGTGCGATGCTGCTTTTTGCACAATTACCAGACAATCCATGGCCTCTTTGTCACAGCTCTAAAGAAAAACCAAAGTTAGAATTTGCTCCCCACTCTCTGTCTTCACCCGTGACACTGCTGTGCTTCCTGTGAAGGAATGAAGGCGTGCTTTGTCCTGGTTTTCTTTTTTCTTGGAAGAAGCTTTCAGGATCCTCTTACTACTGGTGCAGAGCACCTTCTGATGGTGTTTGTGATGTTGCAGATTGGGGCATAATCCTGCGCCAGCAGTCTGGGTGCCACCGGTGGGGCAGGGTCCCCGTGGTGCTGTGTGCGGTAGGTCTGGTATGCACGGCTCGGAAGGGAGGGGCTATTCCAGCATCTGCGCTGTGCTGCCTTGGGCTTTTCCCCAAGTTCAGCTGTCAGCTCTGCATTTTCCATGAAGAACGTGCTGTACAGCTTTTCTGTGGAAGAAAACACAGAGCATTTGGAATGGGATGGCTGCACCTGCAACGTGTGGGAATGAATGTATTTGCAGGTGGAAAATTAGAGCCTGTGGCTGCCAGGCCTCTTTTCTGGAGAGTCTGTAAAAATCAGCCTCAGACTTACCCTCCTTTAACTAAGTGAACACTTATTTCCTCTGATGTTTTTCCACCTTACCCTTTTCTTCGCTATTTCTTGTAGCTGTTTTTATTCTGTTTGTCTTTTAAGGAAATATTTCTTCTTCACAATTCCCCGCCTTTCCCTATATTTTTCTTCAAGTGTTTGGTGAAGAATTTTTAAACGGATGTTGTTCTAAAACATACAGAGCTACAGACTCTTAGGACCATATGAATTTTTAAATCATGTGAGGATAAACTAGAGGGGAAAAGAATTAGTGTTTGACCTCTTCATCTTTACAGGGAAAAATGTTCTGGCAAATTTTATTTGTTTTTATAAACTCTGGACTTCTTTCCTTCCCCTCAAAAAAATTCCTTCTTAACTATGCCACCTACTTGAGCTTATCTTTGCTTTTAGTCTGCTTTGCTTTCCGTTTTTTGAACGAGCTAAAGTTTCACATCCTCCAGCGCTGCTAGCTTTTAACGCAAGTGCAGTCAGCTGGAGTTTTGTACCCATCACTGCCAGCTTTACGCGGTGCTTTTCCTTGCTGTGTTAAGGCTGGATATCACATGTCCTCCTGTGCCAGCCTGCTTTTGTGGCAAGCTTGGTGATGTGGAACTCCTTTGGCTGTTGAGGTTTTAAGGTACGTGAGGATGCTTTGCTTTTCACGCTTGATCACACCTGCAGCTCCTGGCTGTCGAAGAAGTCTCTGTGTGTACCTTGAGTTCATGGTAGTTGATTTGAGCACTGCGGTGACTTCATTGTCCAAAACGATTATTTTGTCTGTCACAGTGTGTCAGAAAAAAACAGTATGATGTGTACAATTTGTTTAGGACAGCCTTGACTGTGCTTGCCTGAAGTGAGGGACTGTGCCAGGTTGTGTGGCCATGCTGCTTAATGCAGCCCTGGTAGACCCACAGGATTTTGTAAATGCCAATGGTTCTTAAAAAACCAGCAACGCTTAAAAAATTTTTTTTTTCTTTGAAAGTACAGAGAAATATGCAAGATGGGAGGAGGAGAGAGATGTGTGGTTAAGCTGGATGGGTTGGCAAATGGGTGAGAACTGAGTGATACAGGCAAGTAGGAAGGTGGAGTATTTGAGAAAACAATGGGCCAGAGTTTGGTCTCTGACACTTGGAGGTTTAAGTCCAGATTTAACCATTCACTATTATTGGTGTAACTGAGCAGAAAAAAAGTTTGGTTTTCAGGCAGCAGAATCCTTACTGCCTTGTCTAAATTTGTCTCTTCCCAAGAACCTTTGTCATTTCATGTTTACAGTACTTTTTTTTTACTTCCCAGCACGTGTTTTAAGAGCATGCCTCTTCTCTTGGAATGATGGTATCTGGGAGTAGGCTACGTAGCTTCCAGAGAAATGAACACAACCAGTTTCTCATTGCCCTCTTTTCTGGGAACTGTCATAACTACTGTGTGTGTGCCGATCAGCTGTGCTGTGCTTACGTGCACCATGCAGGAAAGGCCGTGACACATGGCACTAGAAGGAGCTATGTGGGTTGCCCAACTGGGAAGATGATGGATATCTTCACTAAGAAGCACAATTGTTCTGTTCAACACAAATATGCTATTAATGATCAGAATAGTCCCATGATTTTAACTATTTCCAGTTAAAAAGTGTCTGTGGGTTCTCTTTGTTTCTTCTGCTGGGCTGGATCCTTGCACAGCACAAACCAGAGTAGATCCTTTCTTCTAACAGAATATTATATATATATATCATACTTCTGTGATATGAGAGCACTTGGGACTGTAATTTTAAATACTTCACATGAGTTAAGACAATCACTGCTATACACGGGAGCTATATCAAATGAACGGGAAAGGACAGGCTGTTCAGTCAGAGCAGCAGACCTTAGAAATGGAAGATTATTTCATCTCATGAATCCTTTTGTCCTCAAATTATTTGGAGAGTCAAATTGCTGGTTAATTTTTACAAGGGAGTGGTAGGGAATGACTCAAGTGGCATAGGGGGCCAATTGGCCTATATGTGATGGGGCTAATACTTTCTTTTTCAACTGAAAAACCTAATATATAATGCTGGTGGGAAGGTGCTGTGTCATGGAACACAGTAAAAGAAGAGTTAGAACAAGTACCAACGTCAGTGTCTTATTCGCGAGAGTGTTTATGAAACACTGTGGTGGGGTCTCCCAGAGGAACTTTGGAGCTAAAATTTTGTAAATCGACAGGAGATGAAGAAATTTCTGCTGGAACAGAATCCCATTTTGGTCTATACTGTGGTTGCCATTCTGCCTGACCCTACTGGTCGCAGTCCTCATCATGGTCCTGGTGCTGTTTATGTCATGACTGGAATTGCACTGTATCTCCTGAAGCTGGGAGAAATGAAAGCTTTGGAATTCATTGCCAGATGGAGGTAGTTGTGGACCCCCAGAGAGTCCTGAGTCCCCAGGGATCCCAGCTCTCTTCTGTTGGGCAAGACTGTGAGTGGGTCCTGAAGTAACTTGGTAATGTCAATCTTTTTTTTTTTTTTTTCCAGCAATGTGCTCAGCCACCCCAGCTACTGTCTAGGAGCTCACGTAGCCCAGGCAGGAAAGCAACTCTGGGACTGCTTACAAGTTGGATGAGTCTTAAGACTCATCCAGACAATCCTGGGTGGCCACCCAGGCTTAGACAGTCTGGGATATTTGCGTTTTGGTGCTCCTTTGATGGTTTTATTGTTTTCTTTTAATTATTAGACTTTTTTAATATTAGTGGCTACTGCAGCATAAAAAACACACATTAGGCTTGTAGCCCGCCTTCTTGTAAACAAGCTGATACTTAATTAGCTTTAATGTTGTTTGTAGAGGACAGCAACAACAAATAATGTGCAGTATTGCTTCGGTCTTCTTGTGTTCATACTACTGCAGCATATGTGTTGTTTTGCTTTTCAATAATATTCTTGCGTGGTTCTTTTTGGAGGTGTATTTTAGTGGATATATACTTTGACTTAAGAACTCCTTCAAGGCAGACCTAAGATTCGACATGAATTCCCTGTTTATAAAATAATTTGCTGAGGAGGGCAAACCCTTCTCCCAGCTGACTTTCTTCAGTGAATGGGGAGCTTGTTCTGTGTGTGTTCATTATTGAAAGCTGAGCTCTTTGTGCCAGATATTTTAAGAAACTGTTGACGCTTAGATCTAATCTATCGCATTATAGTGTGCTTTTAGAGCAGAATGTGAATGTGTTTTCGTGTGTGTGGTTGGGCAGAATGTATGTAGCAAGTCTAAAAGATGGTGTTGCATAACTATAACTACAGCGTTGGATACTTCAGCGTGCATTCTTGCCTTAGTGTGTTTTGAGGGCAGTGGCTGCGATGGTTAGAAATGTTGTAACAGGAATGTCTTGGCATTAGGCAGTATCGCATTTACATCTGATCATGAGGAAATAATACTTACTTTATGTTCTGGGGCTTAGTCATGTGTTCAAACATACCTGCTTTCCTGATAGGAACTATTTGTATGTTCAATTTTAGTAGGGCAGACCCTTTTGGGTACTCTAGAATTTTTAATGGCCCCTTTTAAATGGCAGCAACAGGTATATTGTGAGTTTCTACTCTTCTGTGGTAAAGGTACAGCATTTATACACAGTGCTGGAGCTTCCTCTCTGGTCTTGGGTAGACCAGCTTGAATTCTTCCATGCTGGTGGAGGTGTTTGTGCTTGGGAAGAGGCACCTTGTAGCTTCTTTCCTGTCCACTCGGGCATGTGTGCCTTTGGAGGCACTTGCTGAACCTGTATGTTGGTTGGGTGGCCTGAACTTGCATTGAACACTGAGCAGCTCTTGCTGACTGCTGCTGGCGAGTGAGGAATGTAGACGGCTTTGCTGCAGCTGGGCACCAGAAATGATTCAGATTTTTTTGAAGAATTCTGTACTTGGGTAGAATGATGTAACAATTGTACTGTTGTGATTTTTTTTTTTTTTTTTTTTTTTTTTTTTTTTTTTTTTTTTTTTTTTTTTTTTTTTGAGCATGCCTGTGATTTTTACTAAGTCTGTCAGGATTTTCCTTAAACTTTGCAGTTCTTGAAATGAGGTACGGATGAGTCACACCTACCACTTGTTTCTCAGCCCATCAGGAAGCTGTCCTCAGTGCCGTTAGTGATGAACACTCATGTTACAGGGGTCACTGGGATAATTTGGAGCATCAGTTCTCTTTTATTTAAATACTGTCATGCTTGGCCCTTGGCTTTCCCATTAGATTTCTCAGTGCCACACACACGTATGGTGCATATTCTTAGCTGTGTTGTTGACAGTACCCATTTTGTGTGTGTGTGTTTAAGGAAAACCAGTTGAAAGCCTGGTTGTGTGATCTGAACATGTTCCCCTGGTGGTGGTGTGTTTGCAGCAGGTTATTTTCCGTGGTGCTGAAGAGTGATTTTCAGTGTTGCTGTAGAACAGTTAGCAGTAGAACAACCTTGTGAAACTGCAACTATTTGGAATGAAATGGGAAGTTGCATCCTGCTTTCTTTGAACTGCAGACTGTTGTAAGGCGAGAGGATGAGCATATGGATAGTAAACTGCATTGGAGGATTTGTCAGAAGAATTTGTGTTTAACGACATGGTCCAGCTGTATCTACTCATGCTTGAAGACTCTGCAAGAAACCTTCAGCTAGATACTTACTCTGAAGGACTGTCGAGCTTAAGACAAGGTGTAGCGATACAAAATCACAACAAATGGACTTTGGTTTATGATAGTATTCTAAAATAGTATTTCTAAAATAGTATTCTGTGGACTTGGAATTCAAGTCTGTTTCGTGATGAATGGGAACACGCTGCCATCACCACAATGGACGGGTAGTTCCCCGCTGCCTTCATTGCCTTCTTTCTGAAGCAAAGGCTGAGCTTCAGTTGTGAGGCTTCTGTAAACTTAGTGAAGAAGCTTCTGCTGTGGTGGCTGTTGGAATGAATCTCTCAGGATCAGTTTGGACGGATTGTGTTTTCTCTCAGGGTTGCTAGTGTATTGTCGCTGTCTTAAACCAGACAGACACAGCTAAAAGCAAGTGGAGGGATGTTTTTCCTTTCCTGTAAGGTGGAATGACTCCTTCAATTTAGGTTTCGCAATGTTCTGCATTGAATGAAAAGATAAATTTGAACTAAATGAACTGTCACTAAATATGGGACTGAAGCAGCTTTTTCTTTATTGGTGCACATGTGCCAAGAGTAAATTTCTTTAAAGCTAAGGTACCATTTAAAAATCACTTTTCTCTCGTTTCATTTACAACTGCCCCCAGGAATAGCACTGAGAAGAGATTACAGGTTTTCCTGTGCCTTAAAAAAATGAAACAGCAGCAGAGGCAGGAGAAACATAGTTCCTTGCTTTGCTATGCAGCAGTTACCACACTTAAAAAAATTTCTAAGGACAATATTGTTTCCAAATGGGAATGCTACTATGTGCTGGAAAACTGGCAGGATTTCAGAGCGTCTGCTACATTGTCTTTTCAGCGTTCCCAGTGGTCTCTGAGGGCATCAAAGGTCTTGGTTGTGAGCTGCTGGGTGGGGGCTGGTCATGTCTTCCATTGGGGTGAGACACAGGTAAGAATACTTAGTCTGGAAGCACTTGGCGAGTGTGATAGTGGATGCAGTTCAGGTCTGTGGGTGTGTTGCTACATTACAGCGGTGTAAATGTTGTATGTGCAGACACCCTTCTGAGCTGGTAGGTTGCACAGAGCAGAGGACTGGGTTTGTAGCAGCATTGAAGAGATGCAAGAAGTCATTTACTAGCCTAAAAATAGCCTATGTTTTAATACACCTTTATGAAAATAAACAAGCCTATGGAGTTCTAGTATCGAATGACATGCTGGTACTAGAACTGTTTCCTTTTGCTTCTGTAATTGAGGAGAAGAAAGAGAAAAATAACACAAACTTTTTTGCCCATAAACTAGAAAGAACATTTGCATAAAACGAGACCATTTCAGAGTAAAGGCCGTACGATGCTTAGTTGCTTGTGAACAAGAAACTGCTCATCATTCACTTCACTTGCGATTGCCCTACCAAGGCCCTTTGCAACTTTTCAGAGCTCGGTTCTGTCCTGTTACATTAGGGTCTTATTAAGACATGCTGGTACTAGAACTGTTTCCTTTTGCTTCTGTAATTGAGGAGAAGAAAGAGAAAAATAACACAAACTTTTTTGCCCATAAACTAGAAAGAACATTTGCATAAAACGAGACCATTTCAGAGTAAAGGCCGTACGATGCTTAGTTGCTTGTGAACAAGAAACTGCTCATCATT
>NW_010426754.1:0-2094 GCF_000710305.1 Buceros rhinoceros silvestris | reverse complement strand
TTCTGTGTGTGTTCTGTGTGTGTTCTGTATGCGCTCTGTGTGTTCTGTGTGTGTTCCGTGTGTGTTCTGTGTGTGTTCTGTATGTGTTCTGTGTGTTCTGTATGTGTTCTGTATGTGTTCTGTGTGTGTTCTGTATGTGTTCTGTATGTGTTCTGTATGCGTTCTGTGTGTTCTGTGTGTGTTCTGTGTGTGTTCTGTATGTGTTGTGTGTGTTCTGTGTGTGTTCTGTATGTACATATTCTGGCCTTGAGGGGAAGAAATCACAAGATTAATAAAACCACGAGATTAATAAAACCACGGTCCTTCTAACCCTGCAAATCACGCTTTCATCACTTTCGCAGCTCTAGTGTTCTGAATAAGGCTGACACGAAAGACCTTTTATTCCTGCGCCCAAGTAAGCACTAGAGATCTTGTCCTGGAATTGGAAAAACAAGTCCTCTTCTCAATTACACGCACAGGAGAAATCCACAGCACCAAAGCGGCAGTGATCGTTTCAGCCCCCCTGTTCTTCTCCAGCAGATACCAAGAACCAGATTCCCCCGTTTTCGATTCTGTATGGCTTTGCCATATGGAAGTATTGCATTAGAAGCTTGCAGGATTTCTTCAGACCACTGCATACCAAACACAGACCGCCCGAGTTGTTTGATTAGTTCTGTTGGTGGAGGTTTCTTTTTTCTGCACGTAAACTACGTACAGCGGTACGTTAAGCATCACTCTGCAGAAATAATTGTGTGATTTTGTGACTCTATTTTGAACCCCAGCGAAAGATACTCACACTGAACCACACTCAGCACCCTATGGTATTTGATCATATATTTATAGCAATTAATATTTATATACGCAATAGTTTCATTCTCTATGTATCATGCATTTGCCAGTCTTCAACCTTGATGCGCGATTATTGGATATGCCAACCAATGGAAACAGAGGCGATTTTTGGTGTTAGAACAAAACGGAGATACCAGCTGTGAATTTACAGTTCTTCTTCCTACGAGTAACCCTGGTGTGACTTTGGGAAGTCGACGCAGACTGAGAAGAGCACCAGAGAGATGTGACGCTCTCTATGGCAGATCTTGCTGTGCGGCTGCAGCGAGAGACTGTCGGAGGCCAGCCAAGCCCCCTGCTCCTCCTCTTCAGCAGACCGCCAAGGCGGCTGGCAAAGATGGGCTGCAGGGGCGTATGGCCCTCCTTAAACAGCAGGAAGACCGAGAAGAGGTCCCTCCGGTTCCCAACACTTGTGCTGGGAGAGATTGTTTTTAAAAAGACCAGTGATGTTTTGGCATCTGCCACCAGACTCACAGTTTTAGTCAACACAGTGGCCACAGAGGCCAGCTTGACTGACTCCCGAGGATGCCCCCAGCCCAGACGGAACCAAACCCCAGCGAGGCCTGCAAATGAAAGACACCACTGATGTTTAGAACGACAAGCCAGCCTGGAATCTTTGTTGAGCTCCTCCTGGATGTTGAACGGGACGGGTCTACTAACTGACCGCAGGAGGTGCCAGCTTGGTGTGCAGAGGAGTTGAACGGAAGATGCTAACGGAGATGCCAATGGAAAATGCTAATCACAAGTGCCTTTATCCTTGCACGTAGAACTGATAGTGGAAAGCATTGAAATTAATTTACTGTGAACTTACCTCATTAACATACTGAAATACCCTTCCTGTGGCTAGAAAGACCCCTGCCCCCGAAAGCCCACCAACCTCTGGGCACACACAGTAAAAATAACGGATGCGCTAACACTTCAAATGGAAGCAGAAGTTAGCTGGCCCATCAGCTTTAGGATAAAGAACTGGAATTGCCAGTAAAAGTGCAGTAAATGATTAACGTTAATTACGCTAATTCAGACTGTATAAAGGAAGGACTGTTTTCAGCATCGAGGAGATGTCTTTGTGGATCACCACCCAGCTCAGATCTTTGCGCAAACCTATTATAAGGAAATATCCCAACCCTGCGTCCGTTTGCTTTGCGCAGCGGGTACAGCTCCCGCCTGTCGGACAACACTGCTACTCAGCGCTAGCGAGGAGGACCACGACACCGCTGCCACCCTTCAGCCTCCGCTACAGCAGGGCCTTTCGGGCAGAGCCTGCCCAGG
>NW_010426753.1:1079-1654 GCF_000710305.1 Buceros rhinoceros silvestris | reverse complement strand
CCGCTGGCTGGAGCTGGGTGTCCCTAGTGCGGCCAGAACTGCCGGGGAGGCGAGGGGTCAGGGTGTCCCCGCGGCGCTGGGGCTGTGCTGCCGGGGCCCGAGCCCAAAGAGCTTCCCCCATACCTTCCCGAGCCCCTTCCCATACCTGTGGCACCGGAGGGGTCCCACTCTGCCAACGGGCATCTGCTCTCACCTCCACCGAGGAGACGCTGGGCAGGGAGCAGGCACCACGTAAGAGAAGGCTGCGAGAGATCTCTGCCCTTTGGCAGCCACCAGCTCCCTGCACCCCACCCCACCGGGGGTGCCCACGGGATACCCCAGTCCCACTGCTCCCATGGTGGGAGGACAGCTAATTAGCTCAAAGGATAATGATTACCCTTGTGATGATACACGTCACTCCTCCTGCCCTGTACTGCACAGTGCACCCGGCCCTTGCTGGCTGCCAGAAGCTCTGACATCTCTATGAAAACCACGATATGGAGGTGGAGCAGGACCACGATCTTATGTCAACCTGCTGCAACAGCAGCAACAAGGGCTTTGGTGGGGAGATTCAGGGGTGAGAAGGGCCGTTTGGA
>NW_010426753.1:481-932 GCF_000710305.1 Buceros rhinoceros silvestris | reverse complement strand
GGTGCTGCCAGGGGCAGGGTGAGGGCAGCAGCCCAGATCCTGCAGCTGGGCCGGGGAGCGAGTTCTGCAGCGTCTGTGTGGTAATTCCTGTGAGCACGCGAGGAAAGGAGCCTGCGTCTGCTCCTGCAGCCCGGGGAGTTTGGGAGAAGCACTGTGTTGTGCTCGTATATGTGTGGGGAGGGAGGTGACCACCAAGGTCTGGTACAGGGAGGAGGAAGATGAGGAGATTCAGGAGGAGGAGGCTCCGTCTCAGCCGGGAGGACAGGCTCTGATCACCCGGGTGGTGCTGGGGGCCAGCCCTAATGCTGGAGGTGCCCAGAGGAGCAAGAGGACCAGAGTCCAAGAGCCCTGCAAACGCAGACGGGCTGTGGCTGTCATCAGGCAGCGGTGGGAGACCCTCAGGACCCCAAAGGCCGCGCTGGCAGTGCGTCGAGCGCCACCGCTGCCATGC
>NW_010426753.1:0-268 GCF_000710305.1 Buceros rhinoceros silvestris | reverse complement strand
GCCACCCAGCCCAGGCCAAGCCCCACGTTCACGCCCCACAGCAGCCCAACCACCGCCTCGGCCGGTGGCGGCAGTGCTGTCCCCTGCCTTTGCGGCACGTGGTGGCATCCCCACCCACAAAGCTGCGAGGGGTGATCGGCTCCATCCCTGCGGCTCCCTCTGAAGCCGGCTGAGCCCCAGCCTGTCCTCGGTGCTGCCGAGCAGCGCAGAGGTCTCTGCAGGACAGGACTGCATTGCAGGGAAGGGCTGTCCTTCGCTGGCTCAGCGG
>NW_010426752.1:47631-49437 GCF_000710305.1 Buceros rhinoceros silvestris | reverse complement strand
GGGAGGAGGGCTGCAGACGGTGGTTCCAAGCCCACTAGCTGCTCGCTGTGTTCCTGCAGCTGGAGTCAGCCCAAGGCTGGGCAGCAGAGCCGCAGCGTGTGGGGAAGAGCCAGGCCAGCTGGTACCACCGGAGAGGAAGGCTGGCCCACGGGCAGTGGTGGTGACTGCCTGCGTGCCCACTGTCCAGACGTTTGTCTATGAAGGCAGCAGATCCTCAGCCAGACCAGGAACCGAGATACAGCCAAATCCAAAGACTTCAGAGGGACGGACTGACATCTGCAGTCAGGGGTTCTCTGCTCTCCAGCTCCACGGTTCCAGCCCGGCTACACTGAGCTCACGCTTTGGTGTAACACAAGGACCAAAAAATTCCTGTTAACACTGGAACCGCTCCATGGAGCTTTCGCAGAGAGAAGGGATCCTCCCCATGCCTCCTCCTGCCCGCAGCCAGAGCCAGCAGCACGTCCAGACTCTGTCAGTGGGGGAAGCGAACTCCCTCGGCCGCTCTCCCAAGCCATCGCTTTATTCACGCTCATCCCCAAGCCTCGCTGCTCAGGCCGTGTCCTGCAGCAGTTCTGTTAACGATTTGCCTCATGTTCTCACTACACGCAGTTGTCCCGATTTATTCTTGTCAAAGGAACTTGTCCCTCTTAATTCCTTTTAAAGGAAATAAACCACAAAGACGAGTTAAGTGCCCCTAAGGCTCTTGCTGGTTCAACATGTGAAGGCTAGAAAGGAGGAGGACGTATTGAAGAAGAACTGGCGGGCAGTTTCCCTGCAGTTGTTTTACGAACTGCACAGCTGCTGTGAATAGCCAGGCTGCAGCCAAAGCCGGCTGCCCCCAAGAACCATCCATCTCCCAGTGACTGCAATACTTGGCCAGCGAGATCACTCGCTGCGGCCGGGGAGCAGCGAGGGAGCCAAGAATGCCTCAGCCAGGGTGGACCCTTTGCGGGCAGACCCGTCACGGCAACGTGGCGCGGAGACATGTCCCTGCAGGTGACCACGGCGGAGCCACCTCTGTGTGGAGGTGGAGGGCATCACCGAGACAGCGGCTGGGACCTGCCCGGTTTGCCTCACCGACTGAAACCTCAGCACCCCCCGTAAAGAAAAAACAAGCCCTGACAAGAACTCCAGCTAAAACCCCACCAACACAAGCTAGGGCAAGCCAAGGCACGACACCAGAGAGCCGTTAGCGCTTCGGCCTCTTCCGCAGCTCCAGCACATCTTATAGCTTTAGGTCTCCCCAGCCGAGGGGAGGTAACGGGAGAGAGTTGCTCAAGAAGCCAAAGGAAACAATAGTGTCCCAGCTCTTCTGTTAGTCACCAGAAATCGAGTTATGACTAGACTCAGCAGGGCTCGGGGAAAAGAAAAAGTGGTGACTTCATGCTGGACCAGACCTTTTAAATACCTTTTTTTTTGAGTTTTTTTTTTCTTTTGCTAGAGACTCCATCACCACTTATTAGAGTGTTTTAGGAAGAAGGGTGCCAAAGGGAAAGGGGTGGGGGTGGGAAGGATAAACCCCACAGCAGGACAACTGCTATCGAAACAGAAAAAAAATATTCCTGTTTGAATATTTTATTCTTAAACATGACAAATTCTTCAGAGTGTTTTCACAAGTACTTGTGGCTGCTCTACGCGGCTCGGTGAAGCCTGTAGAAATGTGTTCTGGTTTGCAAAATATTAATTAAAAAGACCCAAGAAAAAAAAAAAAAAAAGACCAAACCACCAAGCCACCCCCGCCCGAACCCAGGTTGCCGGAACAGCAGCAGTACGTTAAGGCAGCCCCCGTTAGGGCACAGTAATACC
>NW_010426752.1:42531-47479 GCF_000710305.1 Buceros rhinoceros silvestris | reverse complement strand
GCTCGGGGGGCTCGGGGGTGGGGAGGCATTTCCCCGTCTGCTCTGCGGAGTATCCAGCTTCCTCTCGCACTCGCCGCTCTTGAAGCCTGCTCCCAGGTTAGGGGCACGTGGCCCTCTTTGCTCGCACTCCTGAGGAGGAATGTAAACACCACCGACCCCGTCTCACCCACCTCCCGTCGCTCCCCGCGGCCACTCCAGTCCCAGCCGGGAAGGCAGAAAGCCAGCCCCCGCCGCCCCTTCCTTGCTTTCATTAGCGTGCAGGAGCGGAAGTGCCTGGACAGGACAACCTGGACATCAGTCTGTCTTCTCCCGCTGCTGCCTGGGATGCTCTGGCTAGTGCAACATAAAAGCAGATCCCACACCACTCTCCACAAGCCTCGTGTGAAGATCACAGAGCAGAGGATCAGTGCAGTAATACTTGAAATACTGAGACAAGGCAGACACAACGGCCTTTCTTCCTCACACCGCTTTCTCGATCCGAGTCTCCATGCAAGTCACAGAAGACACTTGTGCTTCCTGCATTCACATATAGGAATAAATAGCTCTGGATCAGTTTTCTTTATGGCCGGATTACAGAACCCCCTGAAATACTGATACGCTTATGAACAGCAGCACGGTGCAGTTCTGAGAGTATCCTCGGACGCGCCAAGTTCATCTAGGATGCTGGAGCATCTCCTAGGCGTATGGCCCCAAAGAAGGTCGTGTGCTTGCTCATGTTGATGGAGATGTCAGCATGGACCATTTTCACAGCGATCTTCTGCCTGGCTTTGAGGAGGCAGCCCCCAGCCGTATAGCAGGTATTGAAGTTGGTCTTGCCAGTCTCAATACTCCGAGTGCATTGCAGAAAGGGCTTCTCGTCCACCACCACCTCATAGCTGGCAAAATCTGTGAAGTTTATGTAGTATACCTGATGTGAAGCAGGGAGAAGAAAGGTATTAGGGAGCGTATTTGTGCCCATGCTCCTTTCAGCGGGTACGTGTATGTTCCCTCTGCTAGCGAGCCCATCCTCAGCCCCACCTTGTGGGAGGTTGACTTGCTCGAGGCAGAAGGAGCCCCAAGCCAACAAAACACGAGGAAACTCTGTCTTCCATTTCATGCTAACATGAGCATGCAAGCCTCTGGGAACCCACGAATCTATGGCTGACCTATGAATCCTCACTTTAGACCCTGCGTATGACAGGAAAAATTACCAACCTGCACAGGCCTGGTTCCAGAGACGACCCTACCTGCTACCAGCAGCTTTTCATCCAGCAAACACACAGAGATATTTTAACTGAGGTCCTCCTTCACTTACCTGGCCAGTCCTGCTTTCTGGGTCCCATGAGCTTCCTTTAGTGGTGACATCGAAAATGCCCTAAGATGTACTGGGAGTTGCTGCCTTTGTACCTGGACTCGAGGTGCTTTCAAAGGCAGGAGCTATCCCAGGGAAGACGCTCTCCCAACCTCCACAGCTTGACCTCCGTGTGTTTGTACTGGTTTAACTCTTAGATCTAGTGCCTGAGTCCCCACGACTCTACTACTCATTACTTAACCACCTCCCGCACACTGACTGTGAGGAGTCAATCCCGGGGAGCTGCGTCCTCCCGGCAGATGAAAACCAGCCATTCTGGATGCACCTCATCATTCTTAGTCTACACCTGCAGAAGCTTCCTGAGGCTGAGTCCCCTTTGTCCCTGATGGGCTACAAAGGACAAGGGCTGCAGAGGCACAACAGTGTGGCCAGCCACTGGCACTGGGCAAACAGTCCTACTCTGGCCCAGGTGGAGTCATTTTTCCTGACCCCATCCAAAGCAGACAGGTAACCAGCTCCATGGAGAGCACCTGAGGTGACACCCACAGCCCCCTTTACCCGACTCGGAACAGTCCTGCTGGGGCTGCACCTGCAGAGGGGCAAATGGGGAGCAGGAGGCAACCCCAGAAGCCTGGAGCGAGGTGGAAGCTGCTCAGTTGTGGCTGTCACACAGAAACCCTCTTGTCTTGCTAAAACCTGCCCCAGAACCTGGGCAGCTTTCCAGCCCGCAGCGGGGTGCCCACCCTGCGTGCGCTGGAAGGGCTGGCAGAGCTTCGTAGCTCATGCTCCAGGCAGCGGAGGCGTCTGCAGGACAGCGGGAGCGGTGTGTTAAATGACAGTCCATCTCCTGCATTTTGTTTGGACGGGGAGAGGGACCAGTGTCGGGATGAGCTGTATCGTAACACGACCACCTACGACTCTGCTCAGCCCTTTCTACAGAAGCAGCCCCGTACGCCCACCGTCGGTACCGGCTGAAGCAGCGGCTGGCCGCGCAACACACTGTGTCAGGCTGAAGCTACACAGAGAAGGTGGAGGCAAAACGGAGTTACCTGGGCTGGAGTTTGGCCAAGCCACCCGGGCCGAGGCTCCTACACTTACAAAGAGTGACTTGGCTTCGCAAGGACCATGAGGTGTCAGGGTTTGGGTCTGCGGGCTCTGCTAAAGCACAGAGCCCAGCATCCTGCTGGGACCCTGGTTCTGCGAGGAGGTGAATGACCGGGCAGACAGTATGGAGGACAAGACCAGGCTTTGGTGGCGAGTGGGATCAGGCTGGGCACCCGCATTTCGGTAACTAATCTCTCGCGGCTGGTGTCACGGTGAAACGTGTGACCTTGCACTTCGAAACCTTAATGTCTTCCTCCAACACCCATCTCCTAGAGCACGAAGCAGTTAGAGGTACATACAAGTTCTTGGCATTTGCTAGTTGTCTGGAGCCCTCTCGTGGTTTTCATGCAAGGCTTCCATTGGAACACAAGAATAGGAGTTAGGCCTAGGACCGTACTCACTTCTACCTGACTATAGATGAAGTATGTGCCGTCCACCAGTACCTCCAGCTCCCCACTGCGGGCATGCAGCTTAAACACCTTGGGGTTCATAGTGATGCGAGACCAGTCATTGAGGACTCCACCTGAAAGATCTCAGTATGAGAAAACGGCAGTCACTCAGTACCCGTCAGATGAAAAGCGCGGCAGCACAGAAATACAGTGACATCACAAGCTTTCAGACACCACGGCTGCCAGAGACCCCAGTTGAAAAGTCAAATCACTCGGTAAGAAAACCCCAGAATTAAACACCATGGCGCGTTGCGTGGACTCCTCTAGCTCTGCTGACACCACCGCGTGCTGGTGGACCCCCATGCTGTTCAGTGCTCAGCATAACTGCTTGTCATCTCTGCTCGTCCTCGCCAAGAGCAGTTCTCCTCCTGGAAAACCTCCTGGTGTCTGGCCTCTTGTCTTACACCACGCTCATCCCTGAGCTGGATACGCTCCAGCCTGCCTCCTCCTGGCACTGAGCTCATTGTCACAGCTGAGGGTTTTACATGTTGCCGGCATCATCCCCACACCAGAGCAGAGACACTCGGGCTCATGCCTGTCAGTGCCAGCCCTGTACGGTATCTGCTGAGTTTTCTTAGGTGACCCCAGAGGCTGGGGGCTGCTTTTTCACCCTGTGTTTGTCTGTTCGGCCACAGATCCCACATGACTTATCGCAGCTGTGATTGCAACAGCACTTCTTCAGGCACCTCCTGAAGAGCTGCTGTCTGTGGCCCTGGTGACAGCTTTGTTACTGGAGCCTTCCCCGGGTATCATGGAAGAAACTCCGCAGTAGTGGTAGGACCAGGACCCACTTCTCCACTTGACATCACTTCAACCCTTGGGATCACCCCTGGAAGGAAACTAGTCCCTTTTGCTGCAAGGACAATGGCACTGCAGAAAAAACCGCGTGCAGCTACGGGACCTGACCGGCTCTCAGGACACATCTGTGCGTGGAGGCCAGCTCAGGGCTACTCCCTCCATTCTAATCCTGGTATCCCTTGACTTCAGCACCCTTGACTTTGTGACTAGCATTATCTTAACAAATGCTTTGTCATGGCATTTCCAAGGTTTTTAAAAGCCCAGATCACCAGACAGGACGGAACTGCATCACGTCACACCACACTAACCCCGAACTGGGGTGCTCAACACGGTCAGGGATTTACAGATCCACCACCCAGTCCTCTGGCACCGGAGCACCAGAACAACCAACACCCAAGTGTTGTCCGGTCTCTGGGCTGGCCAGCGAGCAGCTCCAGAGGACACGCTTGCTGGGAGCCCAGAGCAGAGCCACTCTCTGTAGGTGCCTTATCAAGTCCAACTCTTCCTCCCAGCCTTCAGCTGCCCTTCAGCTCCTGCCCCAGCTGTGGACCAGCCAGGCTGTGTGTTCTGTTGGCGGCAGATTGTTCCCGAGCAGCAGGGAGGGACACTCACGGGGCCATTCCCACTCTCAGAGAGTGGTGCATGCTCTGTAAACACATGGGCTTCCCATTAATGAAGGGATTCATTAGTTTTTAGCCTTGTCCCTACTGCACCAACCCTTGGGAGCTGCAGCCCCCCAGGTCCAGGATGATGAGGGTACATGCACCAGGGCGGCTGCTCATGCTTCTCAGGGACAAGAGCAGGGGACAAGCCAACCAGCTCCTCTCCGGCACAGCCAGACACCATCAGCAGGGAGGCAGCAGCTAATGAATGAGACCCAGCTGTTGGCAAGAAGAGCAGGAACTCGAGCAGAAATTGGAGAGGGATCCGGGGACGAAGGAGAAGAGCAAAGAGCTGCCTGCGGATGCGAAATGGCTTGGCAGGGCTTGAGCTTAAAGGGTGTTGGTGGGGGTAGGGATGCACAAGGAAGCGCAGAAGCTGTGGCTGTGGTTGCCTGCAGCATAACGCAGGAGGAGCCGGTGGCTGGGCACTCCCGCGTCCTCACACTGCAGCTGCGCTTTCCCCCGCCATCAATTACTGGGAAGACTGGAGAAAAACACAGGCTAATGGGGCTGAGACAGGAAGAGGATACACTGAGGGCTTAAAATAGAACCAAGCGGGAAAGAAGGCTGGCCAGCGAGGGGCTGGGGAAAACTGGTCCACAACAGCAGGTTGGAGGAGACACCACATATATCTGGAGGTCAAG
>NW_010426752.1:40849-42490 GCF_000710305.1 Buceros rhinoceros silvestris | reverse complement strand
AGCAGGACAGAGTTAGTGAGATATATCATCTGGGAGATCAACAGGAGCGCAGGGGCAACAGGAACGGAGACTCAACAGATGGGGTCTGGGCAGGGGAATGAGACTGTCAGCCTAAATCAGACTAAAGGAAGAAATGTTTGCTGCTGAGGATGGTGAGCCCCTGGCCCAGGCTGCCCCGAGACGTGGGAGCAGCCCCATCGCTGGCACCATCCCAGGTCAGGCTGGCGCTTGGGGCTCTGAGCACCCTGCTCTGGGTGCAGATGTCCCTGCTCCCTGCAGGGGGTTGGACTGAGGGAACTCTGAGGGTCCCTTCCCACCCAACCCAGCCTGTGATTTTATCTCGGAGGGAGGCCAGCAGCAGGGATAATCTGGGACCTGTGTTATAGAGGACTTGGACTCAGATACGAGGCTACGGGTGCGGGATGGGCTCTTTTCAGTAAGCACCAACATCATGAAATCCTTACCATTCTTCACTTGGATTGCTGAGCCTTGGCCTTGCAGGTGGACAACAGCTGGCTGCAAAGGAGACCACAGGGATGGAAATTAACGGGAAACGCTGTACCATTCTACAGTCACTCGACTGCTGACCAGCACAGGGGCATGACAGCACCCCAAAATCATTAATGCTTTTCGTAAATAAAGATCAGAGCAGCTGCCAACAGCGTGTCTAGGCAGTGGAGGAGAGGGGAGAAGCCCACAGCAGGTTATCGTGGCTTTATTCTGGGCAACAAACAGGGTGAGCTCAGGGAGTCACTCTGGGTAGCTCTAACTTAGCACACACAGGACGGGGTGGGGGTTTTTCGGAGCTGTACCATCAAACGTGACATTAGCAAACACAGCCAGTGATGTTCACAGAAATCCAGCCAGAGCTGGGCTTTGCCCTTCAAAGGAAGATCAACCAACCTGGATGTCTCTGGAGCCAGCCTTGTCTGTGGCACCTGCAAAATGCAATTTCACATCGTTGAGGAAGAAGCTGCAAAGAGCCGCACTGAACACCCCGTAAATGAAACTCCTCTTAACCCGTAACAACCATCAACCCCCCGTTTGTACAATGGCAGGAGGACAGTACCAGCGCTACGGGGTGCAGCTTAACGTCAGAAAGCACACAAAAAAGATTATTTCTACTTTTCCCTATTTTATTCCTCTATTTCCCTCTAACATTGTCAAAATTCCCCAATGTTATTCATCCCGTTTCCACTCGCAGGACCAATGGCACATCCCTTTTCCTGATGGGCTGCCTCGGTTCGTGCCGCTCCGAGGCTGGCTGAGCCGTCCCGGTCACGGTGGCGTGAAAGGCTCTGAGCAGAGCAGAGGACAAACCAGTTACCTGAGGGGCCCTGCAGCCCAGGTGGTCCCTGAGGGCCCGGGGGGCCAGGGGGGCCTGGTGGTCCCATCACGGTTGTGCCGGGAATCCCCGGGATGCCGGGAATGCCGGGAGGACCCTGGGGCCCTGGAGGACCTGGTGGTCCTTGGGGACCGTTGGGCCCTGGAGGACCAGCCTTCTTGCCTGAAAAACAGAAGGTCAGACGTGAGCTTCTCCACCCGCTGAGCATGGGATGGTCCTTTGCCTACAGGAAAGCCCTGGGAACAAGGAAAGCAGGAGATTGGGGATGGTTCACTGCTGGCTGGAGGGCAGGGACA
>NW_010426752.1:39828-40702 GCF_000710305.1 Buceros rhinoceros silvestris | reverse complement strand
CCCAAGTGGGGTGGGTGTCCCATGCGGACAATGCTGCTAGCAGGGCGGCAGCAGGTCGCTGCCTTGCAGGCTCCTGGCAGCGTACGTAATTACAATCAAATGAGACTTCCGAGAGATGGAAGCTCAGAGAGTCTCTGCCCCAGAGCTCTGGCCTGGCCCCCTGCACTCACCCCAGGGCTGGGAGGTCCCACAGCCCTCACAGGCAGAACGCTGGAGAGCTGGTGGCAGCCCTGTGGCAAGGCGTCGGGATGCTCCTGCTGCCCAGCGGTGAAAGCTGGAGCCTCAAAGTCGAGGTGAAAGCGCAGGTCCTTGGTTTTCTGGTTTTTGATGGAAAACCACTGCAATCTTTTCTACCTGCTCTGTCATCCGAATTCACAGCCAACCCCCAGGGCTGGCTCTCCTGTCTGAAGGAGAAAGGTGCCTCCAGAGGGCAGTTCAGAGCTGAACTTCAGCTCCTCTTCACCAGCTCCTGAGCGCCCAGGGCCATGCGAGAGGCAGCCACGCCATGTTTCCGCGGTGTCAGGAGATGCACGTCACACGCACAAAGGACTCCGATGCTACAACACGCGTCTGGGGCTTTCGGTGAAGGGCTGAGGGAAGGACTGACCCTGTCGGGAGTTCAGAAACATCTAAGAGCTGCCACGATCGTCAAGCACGTCTCAGCGCGTGGTGCCAGAAGGAGCACACCCGCGGAAGTGAGGACTCGTACCGGGCACATGCACAGTGGACTGAAGGAGGTCTGCAGGAAAGCCTGACCTGTGTCCTCCTGATCTTCCACACCCCACTTGCCCCACCACAGAATTTATGTCCCTTTGATGTGGCTTTTAAAATGCAACTTTTATGCCAAAGAGCTTTTATCGACTTAGCAAAACTG
>NW_010426752.1:33363-39667 GCF_000710305.1 Buceros rhinoceros silvestris | reverse complement strand
GCAGGGCAGAGCTGAACGCTGGTTTAGACAACAGCAGCAGTCCGGGTATGAAATAACGGTTACAGGAACGCTTCCTGACTACACTTCTGGATTTGTTTCTCTGCGAACTATCCATCTTTGTCATGGAACAGCACCAGAACAAACCCATCTCCTGCAGCGAGCGCAGAAGTGGAAATCTCTCGATGGCCACTGGCCACGACCCAGGGCAGGGGAAGTCGGTGCGGGACAGCTCTGCGGCTCAGTACCAGTGTGCGGAACATGGAGTTGAAGCAAGCAGGGGTGATTGATACTGGTATCCTACAAAAGCGGGGCAAAGCTTTACGGGACGGATCATTCGCTGCATTATTTCTGCCCAGATTAGCAGTTGTGCTTCCAAATGGGAGCTGGCAGCAAGCCAGCCTTCCTCTGCTCCAGCAGTCCTCCTCCTCCTCCTCGGGTCAATGACACACTTTAGAAATGACCCCCTAGAATCAAACCCTTGCCCTGTTTCCCCTAAAGCACTCTGACTAAACTCTCCTCGTTTCGCACCCCTCCGACGGAGACTGTCCCAGGGAAGGATCGCACGCGGTAAGCGGGAATCCTGCTGCTGTCACTCCTTGCTCTCCACCCCAGGAGGAGTGAACTCTACAGCTGGTTTAACTGACCCCTCAGAAGTTCCCCTCTGCCACTAAACGAGCTGCCAGTTTAGCAGGAGAACAATTGCACATCATCCCGATGCCACATGGGGCCACTTCGGTTCTGCGCATCCCCGCCTCTTCAAGTCATTCCCGCTCCTTCGCTGCATTAACAAACCTCGCTTTTTACAGTCACGAGGCAAAAAATAGATAGTGTCAAGCTCTGGATCCATTTCTGAGCTGAGAGAACCCAACCCCAGCACGAGCAGCTCCCCAGGGAGGCTCTCCAGCACCCAAGTCTCCGTCTGTACCCGCATGCACCAGCCAGGCTCCAAAACTCGAAGCAGGTAGAACCCAGCACGTTCTCCTCGCTGGCCAAACAATAAGCTCTAATTCTAAAAAAAATTCCACGTTTCAATACCATGAAATGATGGTATTTTATATCGCACAGCTCTGCGAGCTCCCCCTGCTATTCCAGGATTGCTGCGAACACCGCGGGCATCACTTGTTATTAGCTGGGCTGATTTAACACGGGTTTAGGGTTTCCGAGTGCTGTTCGGACAATCTCCTCCGACATAAAATTTCATGCTGCTTTTACGGGTAAATACAAACTAAGTTCCCAACTGTGGCCCGTATCAGCTTCTCGGCTGTCAGAGCTGGTTTGTATCCAAGGAGCAGAAGGGATTTGATGCGCTATTAAAGCAGCGGAGCCCAGCCGCTCTTGCTGACGCAGCTCGTGACAGGCTGGAGCCTCTGCTGGGGACCAGCAGAGCTCCCTGGGGAGCTCCCGAGGGACACAGCAACGTGCTGCATAGCTAATTCCTCTGTTAATTAAATATCCATTAGGTGCCATCCTATCGGTAAGCAGCACTGGCCTGGCCACGAGCACATCCAGTAGTGCTTGCGAGGATAACACACACCAGAAGTGAGGTGCTCAGCGTATCTACGTTGACTTGGGTGCGTCTGGAGAACCCAAGCTGCAGCAAGACGTTTCGGCAGAGATGGCCGGGCAAACAGCAAGTAGCTCCCGACCACTGGTACGTGACTCGACCTCACTGGACTATTTAGTTACAGCATCTTCAGAATTACTTCTTTACAAGGTAATTAACTTCCTTTCGGTTTTAAGGAAGGCATTAACGAGCACCAACAGGTCACTCAGTCCTGCCGTGGCAACGTGGCACGTGGTCCGTGTGGTGGGACCACGTACCAGTCAACCCCTGCCCTGCCCAGAGGGAACCTGTCCTTGCTTTCTCCTTCATGTTGTCCAAAGAGGATTCACAGCCTGTACCAGGCACAGGAAACAAAATTAAATTAAAACTCAGACTTACCCTTTTTCTTGTTTTTGACTGAACTTGGACCTACAAAGGAAACAAAAGAGAAAACTCATTAGTTTCATCTTAGAATTAGTCCCCACCGGCACCAGCATCCACTGACCCACTGGAAGAAAACTGGCCTCAAAATCAGAGTTTTCCCCAGAAAACCATCAAACCACTTCCCCATCAAACCTTCCGCCAGCAGAAATCCCGGGAGTCCACAGAAACCCATTACAACTACAATTCTTACTCAGCAGATTATTTTTCCCGTGGACACCGGGTGTGTTTGTGGTCTGTGCAGCCATACGTGAATTTTCTCTTGAAACTGCCAAGCGAACACTGAGCGATGTCGGACTTTGCTTCCCGAGGAGGACAGGTTAGAAGAAAGCCAGGGTGATTCAGCTCTCAGCTGAGAGCAGTAACCCAACATCTGTGAGCCAAGTTGTTTAAAAATAATAATAAACCATTATATTAAAAAAAGGAAGAGCAGAGAATTAGTCTGGACTGGCTCATTTAAACAATGGGGATAGAGCCTCCCCAGCAAGAGGTGGAAATATTTACAGCAAATGTGGGAAATGACGAGACTCTGAGCAGAAGCTGGACTGTGAAACACGCTCCATCGCTGCCTCAGAATCGACGCATGGATGGGAACGAACTGCGAACTCCCCAATAGTGCTCGCTGCTCAGCAGCAAACCCCCTCTAAACCCAGCTTTAAACATGCCTCGAAGACGGGGATCACCTTTAACCATGATGCGCTTGTGCTGGATGGAAGGCAACGAGGTTGCTCCCAGTTTGCACCGGTGGAGAAAGGCAGCTGAGCCCTTAGCACAGAAGTGCCACGTTCCCATCGCGAGTCAGAGGAAAGACGAGAGGAGGCCCACAGGAGCACCCGGGAACCTCACCGACACCTCTGCATTCATTTGCCTACATTATGCTGCTGAGTCATGGGAAAACTAGGGTATTGTTTAATTCAGTACTGCTGCGAATTCACTAATTTTTCACTAATCCATACATCCCCAGTATCAAACCATGCAGACAGGAGAAGACAAAGCTTTCTGACGACGCCAGTCCCAGGACCTTGCTGAGGAGCACCACCGAAGCCAGCCAGCAGGTCCACCACCAGCAGAGGAACCACAAAACCCCTCACAGAGGCTGGTGGGCTCCTCTCTGGGCCTTTTGGGAGCTCCACCAGTGATCTCCACCGCTACCAGCTCGTTCAGAACATTTTCAGTGAAGCGAAGAAAAATCGTCTGGGGGACATCACTCAAAAAACCCCACCCAACCCAGCCGGCGAAACGCGGGTGCCGCGGATGTGTCTCTCCAGACCTCGGAGTCACGAGAGTTTATTTCATGTTATATATATCACAGCATTAGCGCCATAACCAGAGTGAAAGTACAAATAGCTGCGGCGAGCCAAACACATTGGCAGGGGATGGAACCAATTAGCTTCAAAGATGAATGGGAGGAATGAGAACCACATGCGATGTCAATGTTCGCAGTCTATATTACAACACGCGCATCTGTTCCAGGCACGGCAGAGAGAGATGTTACGGCTGTGCGGGTGAGTCTTTCGACAAACACAGAAATACTTCTGACATGGAAAAAAACACCGTGTTATTAAGCCTTGGGAGCTTCTGAGTCCCGGGGGCTCGCATCTGCCGGCTTCCCAATAGCAGGGGGTGGATAATTCAATTGTAGCAGGGAGCCCTGAGGTTCACCCGATCCACCAGACGACAGAATTTTCCACGTTTTTGCTCAAAATGGTAAACTCACCAACTCTTCCTCAGTTCAGTCTAAACTGGTAACAGGCTGGCACTGAGGCTGAGCAGCCGAGTGCCACCGAAACGCCACATCTCTATTCCTCCCCATTCAAATGGTGCTGAGGCGCGAGGCTTGAGAACGTCACTTGAAATACATCGTGCCAACAGTTTTGTGCAGAGGAGAAGAAAAATCCTGCCTGCCATGCTGTTGCTGAGGTCAATAGGCAAGCAACACAGCTCGTTAAATGAGCCCCGCGAGCTGGCGGTTGATGGAGCAGGTTAAGAACCCACAGGACAGGCACGTGTAAGTATTTCCTACACTCTTCCCCTACACCATTAATCCCACCTCAGCATCCCACTCCCACTCTCAAAGCCTTTTACGCCACCCACGTTTATTCAGTATAGTTTTGTGGAGGCCATTAGATGCCTTGATTCCAAGGCAGGTCTAGGAGAAGACACGTGTGTCGTCCCCCATCCCCGCCAAGATGCAGACTATAGGCATGTGCCCTATGTTCCTCTACACTATCAAAAGCCTTATACAAACCCAGGGAGTGGGTTTACAGGAGACCTACTGCTGCTCCAGAGGCCACCAGACCTGCCATCGTCTTGCAGAAGGAAATTGGTTTGATCTGGAGAATTCTCCTGCTCTCAGCCCTGTGTTCAGGGGCTGCATTTAAGGATTTATTCCAGTCCTGGTGGGATCCGAGAACAATATGAGCAGTCAGCACCTCTTTTCCTTTCTTTAGAAACACAACCTCAGGTTTGCTATTCTGCCCTTTTCTGGCATCACCTCTGTTCCTCAGGAATCCCTCCAGGTATCTGTTATGAACATGCTAGAGATCTTGACCGCCAGTATTAAACACGACAGCTACCCAAGCACAGCTGGTTTTCTCCATAGGTGCTCGCACTCGACATTTGTACTTCATCCCACCAATCCCACCTCCTTTCCACAGGCTGTCTGCTCGTGCTTGAGGTCAAAGCAGACCCCAGACCTAGGGAAGCCCATCCCCTTCTACATTTCCTGTCTTTCACCCGAAATTAAATTCATGCTTATGCTCAATCCCTCCTTGAAGGAGCTGTCAGCTCTACTCAACCCCTCATTTTAGCTTTGCTGGGCAGAGGAAGGGAAGTTGACAAGAGCTGCTAATGCAGAAGACGACCAGGATATCAGAGGGGACAGGCTGGGTGGCTTTGAAGAATTATAAGCGTGGAATGAGATTCAGTCATACAGAGTGCACAGTCTTGTAAGTTATATTTACATGGGGAATAACAAATTTTTCTGCTGGATGGTGGAGCTCCTCGGATGGAGCTGCGGAGGACAACACCCACACCGACGAGTTGCTGTCCTCACCTGTGCAAATTGCTCCCCAAGACCATTATGCTGGGAATGAGAAAGCTTATTCTGACCTCCAGATGGAGGAGCCTTCTGGCTCAGAGCAAGTCTTCTCTCAAAAGCTCATCAGACCCTTTAGAGGGTGGTGAGGTGATGTTCTGCCCAACCCTTAAAGCCGTAGGTGCTAAGCTCTGAAAGGTTCAAGCCAGCTACCTGATCTGCTTCTGAACGCCACAATCTTTTTCACTGGACTCTCCGGAGGAAAAGCCCACTGAGTCCTGCTGCAGAGACCCAGGCCAGCTCCAAGGTCTGTCAGTTTTGCTCTTCATCACAGGACAGGACTTTCCCAGCAAAGGCATCGGAGCAGTAACGCTGTGCGCCGGGCTTTTGAAGACCCTGCCTTGGAACTGCACTTAGACCCGGACTTCTCCACAAGTTTGTTTTCCATGTGCTGGGAAAACAAAAGGGAATGGTAACAGAGAAGGAGAAACATAAAACCAGTGAGACTGGTAAACTTCAAGGGAAAGGTGCAGGGAGGAAAAGGCAGCTCTGCTTGATAACAAATCCCCAGCCCAAGCACAAGGGCTACCTTGGGAGCCTGCTGCCTGCAGAGCCCTCCAGCTGGGCACGGGAAGGCTCCCAGCAACGCCAAGTCCCGTCCAGCAGAAGCGCTCTGGCCGCGGGTTCTAGCCAGAGCCAGTTGGGACGCGCGCTGCTCGCTGCGGCTGAGGAGAGCATTGGCAATAGAGGAGGTTTTGTTGGGTAAGCCCACAGCTGTGGCCCAGCAAGCAGCAGAAGACATCCAACCGAGCTGCAGGCAGCAGGTTCCAGCCCCCAGCTCCTGCAGCTCCAGCAGCTGTGGGATCATTTCCAGGGGCTTCAGGAAAAAAAAAAAAACAACCCAGATGGTGATGCAACTTGAGGATATTACAGATGACACGTTTTCTCTTATAAAGATTAAGACTTTACCCCCGCCGCCCCATTTTTCTTTCTGCACACTACATGCTGCCATGATGTACTATAAATACAAAGATATCAAAAACTTCTTCAGGACAGATGCTGACATAAAGAGTATATTAAACCCCCCCTGCGTTCCCTTATCAGCTGTGCATGTGGATTAACAAGAAATAGCTTAAATTCCTGCAAAACAGTTCAGACTGGGTTTATTGATGGGAGCAGATCTTTGTAATTAGGCGTATTTTATATAAAACCTGGGAGAGCTTGACCACTACGGAAACCAGCCAAACAAAGGATGACCAGGGTGCACCTAGGAGGGCTGCTGA
>NW_010426752.1:28112-33218 GCF_000710305.1 Buceros rhinoceros silvestris | reverse complement strand
GCTGAACCTTCCCAAATTCTCAGTTGCCAAGAGCAGAACAAAGCCAGCGAGTGCCATGACCATGTCCTAGCAGCATCGACGTTCAGTTCAGAACAATCCGAATCTCCATACCGCCATCACCACTCTGCCTCCAAGCGACGAGAAGCTGGAGGTACTGAGAAGTCAGCCTCATCCCAGGTTAACAGAATCAGGAATGATGCAATCTGGGTGATGAATGAGAAGTTAGCGTCTTCCAGAATTGCCACATCACTTCTCACTCATTCAGAAAATAAGCATAAGGTGACCCAAAGTCATTAAGTCCACAGCTACTTTCAAGACGAACATCTAATCCTGAAAACACAAACAGAAGCAGGGAGCTCCATGTGACTTATCTAACATGCGTGTTTGCAAATCGATATTGTCTTTGTGCACTAAAAAAAAAAAATCAGCTTTTTCTTTGAAGCTTTTTTCTATGAGCTTTTGGCTGCAGTTGGAAGGAGAATATTAGGTTTGATGATCACTGTTCTCAACAGCTATGGAAATTTGTGTAAAGTCTTTTTCCAAACCCTGCTCACCATCTGGTTTAACAAAGAGACCACTTGCTAAATCTCAGACAAAGCTCGGAATACTGCCCAAATCCACCCGTCACTTCAGGAGAATGGAGAGCTAGCAGAATTTGAAGTGGGTCCGGGACATCGCTTGGGGTACCATCATAAATGAAGAAACAGAAGCCGAGCGCAACGACCAGGCTTTCTACTACAGCAGATGAGCGTCCCAGGGCTCAACCGTTCAACCCAATGACGCAGGGTTGAACCAAGCACCCTCCAGCTCTGAACACTTCCACCCCCCAGGAAAGAAGTTCTCTGCCACTTGGGGCTTCCTAAAAGCAGAGGGGCAAAGCAGCCGTTAAGATGTTCGCCTTCCTGAACCAGTCCTGCCAACTCCCACAGCCATTAAGACCAGAAGGAACCATTATGATGATCAAATACTGAAGAAGTCCTACACGTTCAGCCTCCCATCAACCCCTTTACCTCTATGTGACCAATAATAAAGGTGCAGGGGATCTCTGGTGTTACCTGAGATTTCAAGGAGGACGAATCTACTGCCTCCGTTGATGTAAGTTGTCCCAATGAATAAGATCAAAACCCTCCACTTTAGTCAAAGCTCTGAAACGCCGTTGTTTCACCCCCAGAACGGGTGTAACAATATTTACTTCCTTCACAGGGGTACGAGAAATGTCAGGCTGTTCAAACAGTTTTAAGTGCAGTGTTATTAATGCCAGACTATGGTGGAGTTGGGGAAAGAAGGATGTCAGCTCCCCAACACATGCTTAATCTAGAACATGTGGTTTGGGGGGAGGTTTGGAACCAATATGTTTTCAACATTTTCAGGAAATTTGGTCTATCCAGATGAAAGCTTCTTGGACCCTACTGAAATACCAGGCGGTGATACAAATACCAAAACAAGATTAATTTTTTCCCTTCCCTGAAAAAGAAAGTGCTTCTTCACCAGTTCCAGAGAAAAAGGTCGCAGATCTTGAAGAGCAGCTTATTTCCTCCAGAATATTTAGAAAACAGGATAAATTACAGATCTAGGGAAATATCCCAGAAATAAAACACATCGTGCACTGCTCCAAAGAGACCAGAAGGAACCATTATGATGATCAAATACCGAAGAAGTCCTACACGTTCAGGTACAAGGCTCGTACTAACTTCAGTACGTCAGGCCATAGCGAATATAGCGCGTGACATAACGGGGAGCTCACTGCACAAAGTGGGGGAAGGATGAAACGGTGCTGCTTGATAGGTGAGCGTGTAAGGCAGAGCCCAAGGCCATTCGGTTTGTCCTCATCCACCACTGCTGCTGCTCTCTGGTTTTGGTTCCATTTGTTTTAAACGGTTCAGAGTGCATGCGTGAACACGTCTGAGGCACTCCCTTGTCTACATCCACTTTTTGAGGCTATTCTTCATCTCTTTTCACATCTCCAGGGGAAGAAGCCCACGCTGAGGTCTCCCATGACACTGCTGGCACTCTACGCCGCTTGGCCAGAGGGTCTGGGAAGAGCTCGTGCCTCAGCACCAAAGGCTGAGAATGGTTTCTCTCGTGGTGAGTTAGGTATGCGAGTGGCCTTCTGCTGCCTCGCTGCTCTTCTCTGAGCAATCCCTCAAAGGACAAGCCTACACCCATATGTCATCCAGATGATGGGAGGCTGCTCCAGGAGCCCCACGGATCAGTAGCCTGCTCCCTACCTATCGCTCCGATCCCACACACCAGACCCCAGCTCAAGCCTACGGGTCTGAAAACAGAGAGAAGTCACAGCTCATCCCTGCCCCATTTCTCAAGTCCCTGGAGTGTCATCCCCTAGATGACATAGAGCCACAAAATCTCTTCCTTAAACAGCTTCAGGCGATGCAAGATCTCAACATGTAACAGGTTTTTTCTGCTGTTGCCAAAGTTTTTTTTTTCTCCTGCCAAAACTCAGAGAGATTTTTGACTGGTTTGACAATTTAAAACCAGAACTCTTCACATCAGGGAACGACTTGGTCAAGCTTATAAGGAGTTAAACGCATACAGAGACACAGGCCAACAACAACAGCAGGTTGTGAGGTACTTTATACTGGTGTGTAATCATACTGAAGGGGAAAAAATCTTTAGTTACTGCTGTTCAAGAGGATCAGAACTGAAGAGACAGGCCTAAGAGAGCAGCAGCCAACAGCCTGTTTCTCTGGTCCAGGTAAAGGTGCCTTGCTGAGCAACTACCCTCTTCCCCAGCTGGAAAGGAGGGCAGGACTAGGGTGGACGTAACCATTCTCATGCATTTTCCATTTTTTCCACCTTAAAAAGGACTGTGTGACTCATAGGTCTGATGTTTGAAGGGACCTGAGCTGGAGCACGTAGGGACCCACCAGCCCTGCGTATCTCCTACAGGCTTTTGGGCATGAGGAACAACATAGGTGCAGAGCTGTAGAAGAACTGGACTGGAACAGCAACCGTCCTTTGGAGGTCTTTCACCTCTGCTGTTGTCACCTCTGTCGTGGTGTTGGTTCCGTTTGTGGGGAGAGGTCTGGATTTGGTCACCTCCCGGGGTCTCCTCCACCCTGCACTACTCCATGACCTCAGCTCTGCTCCTCCAGCAGGCAGAGCTCTGCTGAAATCACGACTCCCTGCTTCCCCGAGTCGGACGTATCCCTGCTCGCTGCAGCAGGAACTCCCGTCACTTTAGACAACACACAGAACAACCAAGCTGCTTTATCTCCTCAGTCCCACGCAGGCCCACTTCGGGCTGGGTGCCAAAGCACCAGGACAGCCACCTGACACCATGAAAGCTTTTAAAAACCCAGACCCCGTCTCCACCGAGTAGGTGCAAGCACACCGCAGCGCAAACGCGTTCACGAGCAAAGACACAATCCTGCTCCCAATTAACTGCGGAGCCACTGGTGCTGGCAAAGGCATCCCGCGCTGCCTGCTCAGAAACACAACCCCCCGACCAAACATAAATCTCCGCCCTTCCGAACTCCGCTCCCACATAATCAGTCCCAGCCAAGTTCCCGCGGCTCACACCAGAACCTGTGGCCATCGCAGCTCATCCTCCGCACTCTCGCTGGCTGTGCGAGGGGAAGATGACATGCCTTTTGTTTCCCTTCAGACAGTTAGGTTGGATTCCAAGCGCTGGATCTTTACAGCGGAGCTGACAAACAGCGTTACTATTTCTTATTCAAGCATCTTGAGGCTTTTTTTGGCTTGCTGGCTGCACTCACCAGGCTCATTTTCTATATGCCACTGCACCCTATGGCTTACTTTATCAATACCACATATTTGAATTCAACAATTTAAAGCGCAGTCTTACAGCTGTGTTTTTATTTTGTTTGTTTTATTTGGTTGTTGCTTAACACAAACCATTCTGACATTTTAAGTCATATCCCACTAAGATAAACAACTAACATATGTCATGAATTCCAGCAGAAATGATTCCCAAGTGGTGCTGCAGCAAGGTTTTCACCAAGGCTCTCTGAAATCGTTTGCTGGATGTTTTAAATGCACTCTTCCCCGCAACAGCTATCCATAGAGCAGGTGGGAGGAAATCCGTCAACTATCTCATCCCTACAGAACTTGACATGTTTTTCTCCCTCCCGTACGTAATTCTGCCCAACTGGATTGAAAACTTCCGCAGCGTTGAACAGCTGCCTGTGAACTGAGGGTTTAATCACACGGAACAGCACGGGGTTTAGACCCAAAGGTGTGTCTGTGCCCCCATCCACGGGCTTTTATTTGTATGCATCTGCAAAGGGTCTGAGGGACACCCAAGAGAGACCCCACCGCCCTTCGGGAAGCCAAAGTCAAGTCCCTGCACTGCTGCCTGGCTCAGCCAGCGCTTGAGTTTATCCGTTCACAGCATTTCAAACAGTTTAACGCACTTGACCAAATCCTGCTCGCCTTAACAAGATCAGTTACGACTCCAACAACGTTGCTACACATCACGGCCAACAAAACCTCAATGAAAACAGGTGACTGTCATGCCTCAATCACAGCTTCTTCCCAAAAAGCTTCCCCAAAGAGGTGTTTCTCAGCGCTGGGCAACAGCACCTTCCTCCTGGCTGATGTCCCTGGTCCGCTATAACCACGCGGGTTTCTACTGAGTGCCCAGACAAGCTGCAAGTGAAGACACTTTGTAACTGCCCCCACCAGCAGAGCAGTTTGGCTATTCAGTTCCACCTCAGCCTCCCCAGACAGAGACATAAGCTTACTGAGCCCGAGGTCTGCAGCAGGCAGATGGCCTGTGGTCCCTGAGCCCAGAGTGCCGTACCTGGGCACTCGGGAAGACGCCTGTGCTCCAGCTCAGCACCAGTTCCTTGGCTTTTGTGCTCCAGCTGATCTGCAACCAGATGGGCTTGGAGCACGTGCCGAGCAAACTTGTGTCTGCCTGCAAAATCCTCTGTGGAAGAGGCCAGAGCGCCAGTTTATTCACAGAAATCAAAGCTCAGCTGCAAATACTTCAGCCAGACAGACAATAGAGCCTCTCAAACTGTGGGAAAGAAACCACCAGCTACTAGTTGGGTTCAGCATTTACAACGCTCGGTGCACGGCATCCATAGTTCAGACGCACACAGAGTTCAGATGCAATTGCAT
>NW_010426752.1:23162-28046 GCF_000710305.1 Buceros rhinoceros silvestris | reverse complement strand
TCCTGCCCGGCTGCAACATCTGTTCTCTTCTCATTAGTCCTGGCCGTGTTTTGTAACAGAAGAAACTATCTGAGATTCCTCAGCTTCAGTATTTGACCCGAGGCATTATGAAAAGCCCCGGCTTTCAGAAGTGGAATTCATACGGAATCACCAGTCACTTCTAATAACGCTGGTCCCTGCTCAACACGCAGCTGTAGAAAAGCCTCGGGAGTTTAGTTCGTGTTTCAGCAGAGCCTGCTGAAGCACACGCCGTGGGCTACGCAGGGAGGACCCAACGGGACAGCTCTGACATCCACCCCAAAGTGGAATCAGCGCTGGTGTCTGAAAAAGCCACAGAGGTGGGATTCTGACCAGAGAATTCCTCCTCAAGCCTTCTGAATACGCTCAGCATCCCCAAATCTTCCAGTGGTCACCCCACCGCCTTATCTGTACCAGACGGGAGGTACCAAGGAAGGAGAAACACGGCACAAAGCAGCTCTATGGATGGAACCAATTAACAGCACCTCATCACGGCTTTATGAATATCACGAATAATGAAGCAGGGTTTCTTTTGGAACAATCCAGACCACTACGGGAAGGGCTGGTGAAGAAGACAGGAGGCAAATGGAGGTTGCGAATGGGTCAGGACACGCTGACCGTTACACTGTGAACCCCGTGACCTGGAACAATCCTCATCACAGCCACCACACTATTAGGCTGGTACCTCTCTCAGCAAGTTAATTGCTTTTAATACTTAATACCTAATTGGGACAGCAACACACCAGAGCCCAATGAATAATTCTGGACTCCATCCGTTTTCAGACCCTGGTTCCTTCTCGCTGGCTGATGCAGCACATCCTCATGAGAACATCACCCTCAATGCATACGTTTCCCAAGACAGTAAAGACTGTTAACGGACACCGCAGTGACCGCAACTCCCTGGTCATTTCAGTATTAAAAAATTATTTCAGAGTAGTATGAACCAAAGACATGCTAAAAATGTTTCAGCTGTCTAAAACTGAACGCTCTTAAAAGTTGTCCCTAGAGCAAGAAGATCCCCTTGAATAGCATCTTCACCGCTGCTTTCCCTTGTTTCCAGGATTGACATGGCAGTAACCCACCAGTGCTGTCTCAGAGCTGAAACCAGCACCCAAACATCATGCTGGGCTTTCAGCCAGTTGGGAAACTTCTCTCGATCTGTCTCATGGAAACAGTGGTTAGAAATGAGCAGAGACACAAGACCGTGGTCTGAAATAAGCCACCTCTGCATTTATCACTGTATCTCCATGGCTGGGAAGTGCCTGAGGTGTCAGACCTTACAGACACCAGCCTCACCATCACCAGCGCTGGCTAACCTGGAGGGAAAGGAGCTGTCACTGAGCTGTAGTCTTCATTTTACTGAGGTAGTAACAAGTTCTGACAGCAATGTCACAAGAAAGGGGTGGAGATTGTCCACAAAGATCCAAACATCATCTCAGTTTCCCCCCTTCTCCCACTTTGGAGGAAATCACAGAGAAATTCTGGGGGAAATCAGTGAGTGTGAGCACTTTGTAGCGAGCCTCTCTTCTGGGACCATCCCCTGCGCTCCCGCGTCCAGGAAACGTTCTGTATTTACCGAGTGCTCATCACCATGGTTTCGCAGCACAATAAGGCTCTATCGCCCTTCATACATCTGCGTTTCTGGGAACGCCGGCGCTTTGGGGAATTGCACGGCCGACACAAAGGCACCCATTGTTCTGGAGGCGGAGGGACCAACCTGCCCTTTCCAGAGGGGAGGAAGCCGGCAGGAAAAGTTGCTATTGTGATCTGGATAGCTATAAAAAAAACCTGTACTGCATCGTCAGAGCTGCCAGGGTGGGAGCGGGGGGACAGCCGAGACGCGGCACCTGTGGGATGGGGGGCTGCCCGGTGGGAGCCAGGCAGCCCCAGCTGGGCTCTGGCATCAGCTACCTCTAAACCAGACAAAACCAGCCAAAAACCTGCCTAAAAACCAGCCTAAAATCCACCTAGTGAATACCAAGAGGGTGAAATGCCGGACCCACGTAGCTGGCGCATCACCTCCAAACCTCCAGGTAGAAGCAGGGATTGAGACGAGCTTCTGCTCTGCCCGGATTTAATTTTCATTTCAACAAAAGCCATTTGCAGCGCTGGAACCCGCGAGTTCTCCTCAAGGACTCTCCTCAGCCGTAAGGACTGCCAAAGTAGTAGGAACCAAAACTGTTGTCAGCTTAAGGACAGCCATCTGCTCAGGCTCTTCCCAGCTGCCCTGCTCCGCAGCAGAGAACGGCAAACAGTCGCTCGCGCTTCTCACCAAGCTCAGTGTGAAAAAAACCCAGGAAGAAAAAAAAAAGCCCAAACAACAAAAAGGCAAAACCCCAAAAGATAAAACCAAACCAACCAGGAAAGCAGCCTGGCAGGGATCTAACTGGGAACGGAGATGAAAGTAGGAGAAAAAGAAACTAGTTTGGGTTGTTGTTTTTTTTTTTTAAGGAGTCCTATTGACATCTGCTTTGTAAATGCGCTGTCATTATTTATAACCTCAAGTGCACGGAATTGTCTCTGTAGTTCCAACCATGCTACTCCCATATTTTGGCTTCGTTAGCAAAGAGTCAGCAGCATTTTTACTGGTGCTGTGGGAATAGAGATCTAACATTTCATACAGAGTTTATTTAAAAGTGGACGAATTTAACATTCTTCACGGTTCCTTTTAGCGCAACTGTTGCTCATTACCGGCTCGGGGATGATTTGTTAATCTGGGAGCTACAGCGGTTCCACGGCAGCATAAATACAGCAGGGCAAAAAGGAACGAACAAGGGGAACGAGAGACAAACGAGAGAGAGACATCAGAGAGGGTCAATGGTTCCGGGAACCGCAGTGAATGGACAGGTAGAGTCAGTAACACAGAGTTGAAAGAACGCTGTAAAACGGAACTGGAAAGGGAATAATCCTTGAGAAGCAGAAAAAAACCCCCACAAAGACAATTTTTGAAGCTGTGTACATGTCGGTTGAGGAGGCATGGACGGGAAGCTGTCCTGAAAGCTGATCTGGGCTCCTCAGTGCCGGGACATTGGCTGCCCGTGGCAGGGTGACCGTGCGGCCAGCGAGCACAGAGCGGAGCCAGGCAGCTGCCTCGGCCCAGGACACGACCTCGGCTTCTCTCATTGTCCCCGGGCACCGTGCGTGGAGGGACACAAAGAGCAATCAAGCAAACATGACCATAAAACATGACCAGCGGGCAGGAGGACTGAAGTGTAGTCCTCAAAGGAGGAGCCCTGGAAACACTGGAGTCATGTTTGGAGGGGACGGGACCCAACCAACGGCTTTACTGCACACAATTTATCCTCGGGGCTTTCAGCAAGCCACAAAGAGGCACCAAAGCAGCTTCGCTGCTCGTGGCTTCCCACGTCCCATCCCTGCAGCTCTAGGCACAGCCACGGCCATCACTCTCCCCTGGCACCACCGGACCAGCTCTGACCTGTCTCAAAACCATCTTTTTCATGGCAAAAGACTTGAAAGCAAATTTTTCTAAAAGAAAAAGCTTCTAGAAAAGGAATCATGTTGCCTTTGACATGTATAAATCATCAAAGCCGTCCCGTTGTTGGTACCAAGATGAGCAGGACTCAAACAGCAGTGGAAGGGGACTGAGCAGCCGCCTTTCAACCACGGCTTCCACGCTTGGATCCCTTTGGTCTTTCACTGCATGTGTGAGAGGACTTGAAAGTTCACAAAATTAATTCCAGACAAATATTAGTGAGGCCTCAAGTGGAAAGCACATCTCCTTCCTCCTGGGAGTTTATGGTTCACCCACTTTTATCTTCTGGAGGCTCTTTGGAGATCAAAGATTTGATCAACTTTCCCTTTGCAAAACTCACGAAGAAAACGGTGTTATCAGCACTGGGGCACAGGTTTATTTATTTACTTTTCAGTGGTCCCTTGCCCTTCTCTAGAAGGGAAGATTCCTTCATGTAGGTCAAACCCAAACAGCGCAAGAAAAGCTCTTCTGTTCATTTCCTGATTTCATGGCTGTGATGAGGCCAGCCCCCACCCCGACAGCTCTCTCCTGTTCAATACTGCTCTACCCAGGCACAGCGAGATGGCCACGAGGCACTGCCAGCACAACCCGCCCTGCAGAGGTCACCCAGAAAACGACCTGTCACCCTGGCACTTCTCTGCATCCCCATCTCGCTCTGGGGTCAAACCCCCTAATTTACAGAAAGACACATCATCAGTGGAAGGGTTTCTGGAGTGATCCAGCTCCAACGCATTCAGGGAACGTGAAGGACAGGTGGGAAAGGAGCACAAGCTATAGAAGTGGGACACTTGATCAGCAAAGCCCTCGTTAGCCCATGGCTTTCAGCATTGACTTCTCCCCGGGCAGCGGTTCCCTGCACATCTGGCAGTCGAAAGGCAGCGCTTCAGTAGCCTTGCAGACCAGACTGATTCCTCCAACAGCTGCCTGCAGCGCTCTGCTGGCACTGCTCGTGCACAGTGGAAGCTTGCTACTCACACGAGCGACTTGCAGAGGCACTGGAACGCATTTCCAGGAGCCACTGCAAAAGGACTTGGTCCCTGCCTGAGCCATGTGAGCATCGGAACGTCAACGTCTCTGAAGGTGATGGACCATGTTTAGCTGGAATCCCTCAGGGAGCCTGTACCAAAAGCATCACACTTGTCAGCATTTCAGGAGGAGGAATCTGGGGAGTTTCACCAAGCTCTTTCTTGGAGCAGAGCCACAGGGAAACGCTTTGCCACTGTGAAATCACACAGGCTTCGGAGGAGATGGGAAACTCATGGAGCCAGGGAGCTGCAGAGGAAAACGAACGATAGCCAAGAGGTTTATAGCACAGGGGAGCTTGGGCAGAGCAGCCATCAAGCCACACACAGACCTCTACTCTGTTCTTTCTT
>NW_010426752.1:14248-23054 GCF_000710305.1 Buceros rhinoceros silvestris | reverse complement strand
CCCTACCTTCCCTGGCATCCAGCCCATAGAAGAATGGAGCTGTGCTCTTCTGCAGCAGGAAGGCAAGGGAGCTCTTCCTGGAGATCCACACAGGATGCGGGACTCGAGTCTCAGCCATGGACAGTCACGAGAAGACAGCACTGGAAATAAAATTCCTCGTACTGAAATCAGGGGAAGGCAGTGAAGATAAAGGTAGTAAGGTAGTTTTAATTCTTTTGGTATTTGTAAGTTCTCAACTTGTCACCGTATCTCCCCGTTCCTTCTGTGCAGTGCTCTCAGCTGCCGTGACCCCACTGGCGTGAGCACCTTCAAACCTGAGCTTCCTGCTGCTACATCTCGTGCCTCAGGGAGGGCGGCAAGACCATCCCTTCCTGCCCTTTCAGGCTGGTGGCTTTCTCTAATCCTGCCCCATATCTCCCAGACCTCACCCACGAGCAGCCCACTGTGGTTTCTCACTCTGAAAATCCAAAACCCACCCTCACAGCCTAGCTTCTACTCCCACCGCCATGTCCTGCAGGAGCTCAGTGCCTTCACAGCCATCAGGAACATCCTCCATCTCCCAGAACTTCGGAGATTCTCCCTTAAAGATTAAAATTAAGCCCTATAAAAAAATCCCAGTAGCAAGCTGTAACATTCAGCACTCGCCTAAGGCGCATGTACCACAGATCATGGTATGGCCCATCACGGACAGACGGTGGGATTGCCCACGCAGGGCAGGCGTGTTGTCAGACACCACATCCAAAAGCAACCAGAAGGTCTGGGACAAAGAGACCAGATACAAGCGAAAAGCTCTGGCATCTGAGCGCAGCGGAGGAGGATGCGTGGAGGATGATGCTCTCGCCAAGGGATGGTGGTGGAAAAGGGAAGCAGGAGCTGCTGTCCCGCAGACCACAAGGACCAACAGCACTGTCATGCCAGGAAGGTCTCAGACCGCTGAGGATGCCTCTGGGGTTCATATCACACATCCTCATTTTTGTATTTATCAAATTACAGATAAATAAATTTGATTTTTTGGTACCTTTCCTCCCTTTCAACACAAGCTCTGTGCAAATTTGACTTTCCTTCTCATGGGCTTTGAACCCAGCTGAGACTCCACTGCACTGCAAAACCTGTTAGAACCCAGTTACCATTTCGTGATGCAGATGTCTGAGCTGTTCGTGGCACAGTACCTCCTTGATAATTTTAAGCAAAGGCAAGCACGCGAGAACAAGTTACAGCCTTCAAAGAGCCTCGCTGCTAGGGAAGAGGAGCAAGGATGAAATTACTGAGGAGCATTAATTTGCTCAAAATCAGTATTCCTAGAGCTGCAGAAGTCAGCACTGCTGGAATTCCCTCCACCCAGAACTCTGTATGTAACCTTGATCTGAATAAAAAGGTCAGTGTTTGGTTTGTGCGGAGACGAGAGGCGCAGCAGTGAGGAACAACGCGGGACTCACCGTCTGGCCCTTCGCTGCCTTTACTCCTTTTATTTCGACGGACGCGTCTCCCTTCTTCTCCAACGTGCAGCTTATCTTCAGGGTGAAAGAAGTTCAGCAAGGCCAGCTGGAAGAAGAAGGACAAGTTTAAGCAAGGCAAGGATGGAGGCTGAGTACCAAATCCTTTCCCCCGGGGGTAGCTCTGCTGAGCCACGGGGAGATGCGAGATGGATGCTCCCGGATGCTCGGTCCATCCCCAGGGGCACGGCGAGGAGCTGTGTCCTCTTGGAAGCAGTCTAGGACTTGGGAAAGCTCAGCCTGAGCGGCTTGGGCAGGGGTGAGCATCCCCCAGGGCAAGTGGAGGGGGCTGCAGGGGTGCAGGCAGTGTCAGAGGACATGTGTAGCTGGAAAAAACTGAGCGCCCCAAATGCTGAGGCGATCATTTCTCATTATTCTCCGCAGAGCTTGCTCAATCCTGGAGCTCTCTCACTGCTCACTGACAGTAAGCTTTTCCTCTCTCCAGCTCTCTTCTGCAAGCCTCATTAGCTACTGCGATTCAAAGGCCTTCGGGGACCTCTAAATCCAGCTCAGCATGCCACAGAAATTAACACTTTAAACCTAGAGCAGGGACTTCTTAAAACGTGGTTTTTGCCAAGAGGCAAAAATTTCATGTAGCGACCTCTTATTCATGAAAAAGTCGTTGCCGCATTAAAAACTCTTTGACAGTTATTAAATCATCATCCCTACCAGAAACTGGGATTTCTCTTTGGAAACGCCACCAGCCCGCCCAGCCACCACCCCAGGGCACAGCAGCTCAGCACCGGCGGCATTTTCCAAAGCTATCTCCACCTCCTAAAATAAGCAATTTCACGCAAGCCTCCTTCGGGGTCAAACACCTTGTTCTGCGTGTTACCGCAGCCGCCAGCGGCCAGGACAGGGTTTTCCTCACCCTGCAGAAACCCGACCGGGGCTGCTAAAGCCATAAACACCCACACAAGCCACATACAGCCTAAGACAAGAACCAAGAGGCTTCCAAAAAAGCAGCACCAAAGGTTATCAAGTGTGTTATTGATTCGAGAATAAAACTTGGGCTTTGTCTGGGTTTTTTTCCCCCCAAAATTCCAACCCCAAAGGGTTTCCCACACTCGCATCACCTGGCACGAGCTGCTCCCAGCACTAAGGCTAAATTCGACATCTTTCATCTCGAGAGGATTTTGTCATGGCCCAGTTCTGTCACAACAAACAGGTTTCCTTTCTCTGCTCTCACAGTTTTAACACACAGCCACGATTTTGAAAAGCTGCCGCAATATCACTCTGCTCCCCCCATGCCACCTCCTCTCCACACCTGGGCACTGACACTGATAAGCAGGCTGATGTCCCGCCCGGGATAAGCTGCATCCTCACATGCTGCCCTCCTGCCCACGCTGTACAGAAACAGAATCGCTGGTGGACTCGGAATAATTCAGAGACGAGACAATTGCAAGGATCTGGAAAGCCTGAACCGCCCTGATGCCTCAGTTTGATTGATGGGTTTTGTCATTTCCAGTGAAACAATCACAATTTCTTAAGAGACGGGAAAGCTTTTCACAATCTGAACAAAACCACTGACGTTCAGAAATAGAAGAGATTATCACAACACATTTGTTTTCCTGGACAGTTAATCAAAACAGCCTTTCTAGAGACGCAAGTAACGGGTTTCTAAGCACACTTTGGTCAGTGATAACAGTGATGGGAAACCTTAGATTAAAAAAAAAAAACCCAAACCCTCCCCCCCCCAAAACCCCCTCAAATTACAGCTATCAAAGCACATCACCCAGCTGGACCTTCCTCCTCCTCCTCCTCCTCCTCCTCCTCCTCCTCCTCCTCCTCCTCCTCCTCCTCCTCCTCCTCCTCCTCCTCCTCCTCCTCCTCCTCCTCCTCCTCCTCCTCCTCCTCCTCCTCCTCCCACCCCGGATGCAGTGAGAGTTGCTGGTGTGGTGCCAGCACTCTGCTGCCGCTTCCACAACCCCCAATGCTGAAAAGCATCGGAATTGGGACTGACCCCCTGCTCCTGCCCTGTCCCCTTCACTGGGCTTCTCCTCAGCCTCCCAGGCAGCAGCTTGGCTCTGACACATCCCTCTGGAGCCAGGGGACGTTTCTAGAAGTCACCCTGGCAGTGCAGTCACTGGGCAGGTCCCATGGCATGGCTCCACATGCTGTCACTGAAACTGTCACAGGCACTGAGGGCTTGTGCCAACCACATCACCCGCAGCATCTCCAGTGATCCCTCTCACCCTCGGAAGAGGTTCTTCACATCATGAGCATGGCGTACAAAGGTTTGGGGTTTTTTTTCTGCTGGAAGAATAGACATTCAACATTGCTGAGCTGCTCAAACCTTCACTGACTCACAGGTGGGAAGGGACCCGCAGAGCTCCTCCAGTCCAACCCCTGCAGGGAGCAGGGACATCTGCACCCAGAGCAGGATGCTCAGAGCCCCAAGGGCCAGCCTGACCTGGGATGGTGCCGGGGATGGGACTGCTCCCACCTCTCGGGGTGACCTGGGCCAGGGTCTCACCTCCCTCAGCATCAAAAATCTCTTCCTTCTCTCTGGTCTGAATCTCCCTCTTTTAGACTAAATCCACCACCCCTTGTCCTGTCCCAACAGCCCCTGCTGAAAAGTCTCTCCCCTTTTTATGTACCTTTTACTTCAAAAACCCAATAAAAATGGCTTGTGGCAGCAGCGGTGACCAGAGCAGCTAGGAGCACACCCTGCCTGGAGACCAGAGCACACGAAGCCAAGCTCTCCTGAAGAAATAACACCAGTCCTCCACGCTTGGCCTTGTAATGGACCCAACTGGTGTGAGCTAGAAGAGCTTGTCCTAGGCACTACTGGCACTTAACCACTGGTGACCAGCTTAGGGGGGTTCAAAGAGGCCCAGAGGGATGGAGGGAGCTGCTCGGGATCACTCAGTGGAGCTTGGGGCGGAGCGAGGCATGGCCAAGCTGCTTGCTGGGCGCAGCGGCTCTCTGAGCACCACTTGGCTGACGGAGGCGAAGCTTCGCTCTGATGACTCAAGTGGTCCGTTGTTCCAGGGGCCGCAGCTGCGGGAGGTCAGGGGGTGCTTGGCCACCGGGTCAGCCCGTGAAGGGCCAGGCTGTCCGGCTGCGGACCGAGGGCTGGCACAGCTGCGCCAGTTGGAAGAGCGAGCGATGCTTTTTCCATTCATCACCCCCTGAGACAGGATGAATAGATTCACTCGCAGCTCTTGGCCTGGACGCAAGGGCGCATGTTGTTGTGTCTTACATTAAACTCTTGGCCACAGCGAGGGACAGCAGAACGAGCAGATGTTTGCCACCCATCTAGCAAAAGAAGATGCAGCCACACAGAGAGATGCAGGAGGACAAATGACCTTCAGTGAAACGCTGCTGGCTGGACACCAGCACAGCACTACGACACGGAGGTCACTGGAAGCAACACTTCACAGGTCTGAAAAACAGGCTGAGCGGCAGGGACGGCTTCTGCGGGCGGAGTGAAGCCACAGGCTGGGCCGGTGTTCTGCGGCCATTCCCATGCACAGCACTACGACACGGAGGTCACGGGAAGCAACACTTCACAGGTCTGAAAACCAGGCTGAGCGGCAGGGACGGCTTCTGCGGGCGGAGTGAAGCCACAGGCTGGGCCGGTGTTCTGCGGCCATTCCCATGCTGAACTCTTCCCAGCGTTTCAAAGCCAGCCAGAAACATCTTGCACATATATCAATCGCATCCCTTGAGGAAAACAGGGAGCAAACACGCTTGTAGGGCTTGGGTGGGCTCCGGTGCTCCACGCTTGTGGTGGGTGATCTGGAGGTGCAAAACCTGTCTCTGTGCTGGGTTTGGGAGCTGAGCCGCTGGAGCTGGCAACGCAGGAGCAGGAGCCGGCGGCTGGTTCAGTGCAGCGCTATGCAACCCCACCTGCAGCAGCACGGCAGCTGGAGCGGGGCATGGCTCTGCTGGAGCATCCACCCCTTCTGGGGAGGCCAAAAGGAAATTCTTGCCCTGCTCCAGCGTTTTGCTGAAACTCTCTGTCCTCGAAGTCACGGCGAATGGATTCTCTCAGCCTCTGCACCTGGAGAGCAAGAGCTTTTGAGGAGCCCTGCAAGCACATACTTGCTCCCACAGACATTGCGTTTTCTCTGCAGAGCTATGTGACAGCGACAAGTTTGGAACAATCACCATTCCCCTCCTCCCCCAACCTAAAGCCCTCGAATTACCTTAATTTTAGCAACACCATGTAAACCCATTATGACTTTCTTAATCAAGAAAATTGCCATAGGATGCAAAAAGGTCAAAAAGCCAAGAAAGTAGAAACCCCAGGGGAACCCGTACCCCAAAATAACCCGTGAAACAATAGTAAAGGCTTGTCTCAGCAGAGTGAACCTGTCCTGCCTTGCTTTCTCCCAGCAAAATAAAGAAAAACAAAAGGCACCAAGATGAAATGCCAATTTTCCCTGCAGCCATATGCAGAACCTGCTCTGGAAACATGGAACAAAGCTGCCCTGGGGTGTTAGGGGAGCACACTGGGAACCCCCAAATTAATGCAGCCTGCAGTCAGGCAAAACTCAGCCAGTTTCTGAGGACGCGCATTCTGCACTCCACACAAGTAAGAATAGAGAGATGTGTATGTATAGAATTAATTTTTTTTAAGGTACCATAAAATCAGCAGCTTTCTTCAGGCTGCAGAACCCAAACACAGCACAGCGTTACAGCTGGATACACAAACCACCCACCCGGAGAAACAAAACGCCGAAATGACTGTTCAGGTGCGCACATTTAATTGCAAGTGCCTCAACGTGCATCCCTCAGATACAGCCACAAAGAGCCACCGGACACCGAGGGAATGTATTTCATATGGCCAAACAGCTTGGAAACGGGCATGGAAAAATGCAACCTGACCGATGCAGTGACGCACAGGTGGAGAACCAGTGCCTTAACCGCAGAGCTGGGAGAAGCACGCGGGCGCTCCGATGCACCAGCCCTTCCCAGTGCGACATTCCTGCAAAGGCTTCCCGAGCATATTTATCACCACCAACGCCCCAAAGAACTCTCTGCACGTTGGCTGCAAAGTTGGCTTCCAATCAACGAGAGCGCGCGACCAGGCAGCCAATAACCCCCCGCTCTCCTACAGCGCAATGTCTTAAAGCACCAGAGGACAAAAAAGCCCGAAATCCTCCTCTCGCATTATTGTTTCAATGGTATTGTTGGAGTCAAATTCCCTCATCGTTTGCCGTGAGAAGACTCGTAACGCTGTGCTCCGCCGGGCTCTTAATTCTTTGTGAGCAGTACCGCTGTTTCTCTGGCGCTCTGAGTTCAGCTGTCGGAGGCTGCGGTTCAGAGTAGCAGCTACTTGAATATCAGCCCCATTGTCCTCCATCAGCAATTCGCCTCTGGTAATACGTGGTGCAAAAAGAAATTAAGTAGATGATTTTCAAACAGACTAGGAAGAAGCTTGGGGAGCAGTTTGGTTTTATTGAGAAAAAAAACCCCATTCAACATAAGTCTTGTCTTTGTCAGCGTTACTTTTCCCTCGTAAAAATGTGAGAAGCGAACGAGCGAACAATTCCCATTTCAACATGACAGAAATTTAAACACGACGGCTTGTCTGCGAGAAAGCCACAGCCCTGAATGCAGAACTCTTGCAGCGTGATACATACCCTGTGCCAGAACGTGGGCAGATAGCGATGGACAAGGGGAGACTACTCTTGCTCTAAGCCATAACCCACCTTCCTCCCCCAAACCTGCCATAGCTCAGCCGCGTGCATCCTCCCTCCCTCCCTCCCCATCCAACACCAGCCACGTGCCCGCTCTCCCCAGTATTCACCCTGAAGCCTGAGGTTCCGGGGCTCAGACCTGCGGCTTTGGGTGGACATGAAGCCCACCACAATTTCCCCACGTTCTGCTCTGCACACAAGGATCCTCGCTGCGGCTTTTACACCCAAAGGTGATCTTTAAAAAGCTTTTTCTTTAAAAGCTTTTTCTACCGAAAGCAAAGCAATTCTATAATCTAGAAGCAGATTAAAAAAGCACCAGAAGCTTATCCAAAGCCAGTTTGGGAGGAAGGCGGGACTGAGCGGTGCCTCTGGGCAGGAGCTGCAATCGCAGAGCCACCTCCAGCGCCATACTCTTAAAGAGCTTCGTGACGAGTGACGACCAAGGAGCCAAGCACGTATTTGGCCTTTAGAAAACAGAAGTGACTATGGTCACTCATAGATGGAGGTGGGACCAGGTATTGCCACGGACCAGTGGCACTGCACCAGCGACACCGCCAGCGGGCAGGAAGGCCTGTCTCGGTCAATCTGTAGCCCTTAATGTGCCACCACCGCTTTTAAGGAGAGGATTTGAGATGCTTCTCAAAGCATTTCTGTCCTTGGGTTGACAAGCCTTTCCAAAGAGGACTGCGCAATCCCAGTTTTCAGAAGGCCAGTGAGTCACGCTCCTGGGTCTTCTAGGCACTGTGGTAACAGCAGATCATCAGAGAACAATAAAAGAGGAGGGAGCATATTTTCCTAAGTTTTTATTGGGATTTTAACTTCATTACCCAGGAAAGCCACTGGATTTTTCAGCAGAACACAGAACACTAAACCCGATGGCCGGTTATCAGCTCAAGCAAGGAACACAGTGAATTAAACTTGCCTTCCGAACCCAACCCTTCCCAGAAGCCCCCCTCTCCCTTCCTCCGTTTCAGGAATTATAGAGCTTTAAGAACTAGTCCTAGAGCTACGACAGCGGCTATCTGCTCGCATACTGCCAGCTCCCAGTTACAGCCACCAAGACCGAAGTCGATAACGATAAAGGGAAACCAAGAACACAGAGGAGGCATTTTCAAAGTTCATTTCAACTTTGGCAGTAAAATGGCAAGATCAAACTAGCCCACCAAACATCGCGCTATCCTCCGGAAACAAGCTGACCTGGAAAACAAACGCATTTTTTTCCCCTACCAAAAGACCCTCAACATCAGGAGCACATCATGCTCTTAACACCTACCACAGGGAGCAAACTCAGCACCGCCGGCAGGAAACAGCATCACCTCAAGCCTAGAGGACCACGATTTCGTTTAACAGGTTGTTTGCCCAAACACTGGTCTCAAGAGACCCTTCTGTGAAGCTGCCTTGGTCTGGAGGTGATCTGGTGCCCCCCACGAGGACAGTGGACGGAGGCGTGATGCCGCTGTAGGCAGACACGTCCTCCGCGGCGCGTATGCCACGCACAGCACGGAGCAGGGCCGGGGTTTCCATGTATTCCACCTGCTGGCTCTGAAAGGGAAAGCTAAAAACACAACCCAGATGTGAGGTGGAACAGGGTCAAAGCCAAGTTTAACACCGTATATGAAGACACCTGTACTAGATTTTTTCATGGTACTAAGAGATTCCTGC
>NW_010426752.1:4116-14145 GCF_000710305.1 Buceros rhinoceros silvestris | reverse complement strand
TTCCTGCTGCGGGCTTCCGGCTTGTCCTGCAGCAACCGAGCGTTCTGCTGGGAACATGCTGGTTAAACGGCTGAGCAGTATCAGGTAAGGAGCTTAAATCAGTTCCTTTTGTCCCCCAAGGAAATCAAACCTAGCTGTGAACCAGTGCCAGACCGTGCTCTGCTGTCTATTAGCACGAATTCTCAGGTTTTCACATTTTAATTAGCCTTCATAGTCTCTTTCGGTCCCGGTTTCAGCCAGCTGGGCTACATCTCCTCCATACAGAGCTCACAGTTTCTCCTGCACACCAACACAATTCTCTTGTTATTTTAGTGCTTGGGTTGTCAGAGCGTCTGTGCACCTCCGAAGAGCACGGTGCACGGCTGCTTTGGGGGTGAACCCTGCAAGCTCCAGTGATGCAATATTAGACTATTTTCTCTTTTTGCCTCTTTCTCCATCTGTGCCTTGGCTCATGCTTTCTTATGACCTGGATCTTCTCCAGCACGTACAGGACAGCATGAGGTCAACAGCACAATCCTCCTCAAAGCCGTAACACCTCTTAAAACACCTCCTGAAATCAGGCGTGGCTCCAGCAAAGAGCTTCTGCTGCTCTTCTTGGAGCACCTCTGCTGCCCCGTGAAATAAAGAACTGGGTTCTCTCCAGCCTGCAAAGCTTCGCTCTCAACCACCCCTGGGTCTCCTCTGTAGGAGGAGGTTTCCTTTCGCCGTGTTGGAAACATTTTTAAGAATACCTGGCATGTTCTGTTAGCCGTGACAGAAACACTGATCTCATCTGGCTTCCCCAGCCAGGGTAACACAAACCGTAACAAGACGGAGAGCCCCTCCCCAGGAGACGCTGTCGGGCTGCTCTCCACCGAGTGTGTTTCTTGGAGATGTTTCTTCTGAGACAGGAGCACTGAAGTCCCAGCATCTGATACAGCTGAGAACAGAAGCTTCTTGAATGGTCGTCTCTGTTTTGAAGCCCATCTCCAAAGCAGATGTACGCTCAAGGTGATAAAGCCACCTCTTCTTGCGGGAATTGACCAACCAGCAGAAGGGGGAACGTCCCCTCAAGCCCCGGCTCCAGAGAGCAGGGAGCACCAAGGTACTGCTCGGCACCCAGGAAGCAAGTTGCCTCCAATCAACACAGTTCTTGTCAAAAATTGAAGTTGTGCTGCTGTTCAGTCCCCTCCTGGCTTCAGCTCAGCCCCAGGAGCCATCTCCTCTGAAAGCAGAGACACCCAGAGCATTCTCCCACAGCCCGAGGAGAAGAAAACCACCGGAAGCACTTCACAGATGGCTCCTTCCAGAGGTAAAGCCTACAGCAGCCTGACCTCATCTGCTGGCTGTGCCATCTCACTGCCCTTCCAAACATCCCCTGTGGTATTTGGGCAGCCAAGGGAGCAAGAGGTGGCCTGGAGGAACACCAGGGAAGTTCAGAGTACAACAGGAGGGACAGACAGCCGTGGGCTGGAGATAGCGTGTTACTCCTTTCGCTGTCGACCACCGTCCCTTCGGCAGCTCTGATGGCTCTGCAAAGGCAGAGGCTGCACTTGCCGGATCGTGGTGCCGGCAGCCGGCCCTGTGCCGCAGAGACTGACCGAGGGAACAGCACTGGGTACCACCCAGGGGCCTCACAACCCGCCACCACGCATGCAATGGAACAGCTGGAGACGGGGCCGTGAAGGAGCTAAGGGTCCCTGGACTGATGTCAAAGAGAAACACTGGCATGTGCTGCAGAAGTGGAAACTACGGGAGAAGAGCTGGGAGGAATTCAGCAATCTGGGTTTTCCATAAGGCGCTATCTCACGCGGCCGGTCCCCAACACTGGCAACACGCACATCCCCAGGCTGAGCTTCGGGGCTGCCAAAGAGCTCGGCTCCACTTGCTGCTGTAAGGACCAGGCGGATTCACAATCGGGAAAACATTCTGCATTTACTCTCTCCGCAGCAGCCGAAGGGCTGCTTTCAGTTGAAAGAGAAGTGCTGCGCGCCGCCCCGCTGCCCCAGCCGCCGTCCACCGAAGGGGAGGAGCAGCTGGCGCAGCACCAGCAAGTGCATTTTGAAGCCGAGCGAAGGAATGACGTTATCTTTGCAGCAAAGGGACCTCGGTTCCACCGCCCGCTCCCTGGCTGCGGGCAGGAGCCCCAGCAGCAGCAGGCGAGAAAGGCGAGGGGTCAGCTCCGTGCAAGCCAAGCCCTTCTGCTGCAGGCTTTGATGTGCGGAACCAGCGGGCACGTCTCGCACAGGCGGCAGCGAGATGCTGTACACAGCAGCAGTCAGCACAGCGGCTCACGCCGCGAGGGCCCGTATGCTGTCGGACCATCCAGATGTTTCCACGCAGCGTGCCAGGCCAGCTGCTGCACAGCTGCCTCACCCCGGCCTTTGTGAGTGCTTGTGCGAGAGCAGCGCTGGGGCAGCGCTCGCTCACAGGTTCTTACTTTCTGATGCAAAACCAGAACGCTTTTGTGTAGTCCTGCTGGTTTGTCCAGACGAGTATTCCAGTACTATTTCAAGCCAGCGGATGCTGCTTGTGCCACTGCAGTAGCTGCTTTCTCCATCATATGGACGCTGCAAACTGAAAGACTGAGTGACTCTCTGAAGGTTAAAAAAAAAGAATCAGGAAGAAAAAAATTCATCAACAGTTTTGCCCAAGCCCAGTTCCAGAAATGAGGACTGAGCTGGCTCTCAAGCTCTTCTGAACCACCACGCACCTCAGCTCACTGCCAATCGTTTAAAGCTCAGCATTCAATTCTAAGCGGACACATAGTGTGTGAGGCTGTTGTGGAGCAGACCCCACTGACTCTGCCCCGGGAAATTCAGATCTTGCCACTCTTCACTTTTTTTCTTTCCCCCACCTCCCCCCAATCATTCATTTTATCACGATCCTCATTTCACCCAGAAAACCGCTCAGTACCAGATATGGAAGAGCAGAGTCCTCCTGTATCAACTCATGTCCTGCTGGCAGCGTGGCTCCCAAGACAGATAAATATCTCTATGTGTGTGTATATACAGATATATATAGAGAGAGGTATCTCGGGCACCCCCAGCTCCAAACCCTGGGCAAACAACCTGCTCCAGCACATCTGGGCACGTTCCACAGCTGAGGCCGGATCACATCTGTGGAGGTGCAGGTTCATCGTCTGCACAAATCCTGGTGGGGCATTGGCGCCAGCAGAACTCCTCGGGCCACAGGAGCTGGCCAGCAGCTTTTGGCCCCATTTTTGGCACTGGGAAGGTTTCATCGTCTGCACAAATCCTGGTGGGGCATTGGCGCCAGCAGAACTCCTCGGGCCACAGGAGCTGGCCAGCGTCGTTTGGCCCCATTTTTGGCACTGGGAAGCATGTGCCAAAGCAGAGGAGAACTAGGGAAACCTCCCTGTGGCCAGGGAGGATCTTCCTTCTTTTCTGGATGAGACCCCGGCTTGGGGCGCAGGGTAAGAGGAAAAAAAAAAAAGAAATCCTGTTTACAGACAGAATGTTGTAGCTTCTCCAAACGTCACCCCAGGTTGATGGGGGACACAAAACCTGAGCAAAACACCAGGGTTTGTGCAGCCCCACGGAGCTGCCAGCACACGAGCGTGGACAAGGACGGGCAGCACCACGCGCTGTAGAACGGCTCACAAACCTTCCGAAGGCTTGAAACTGAAGAAGGATGGAAACTGCTCTACTTCTGCCAGGAAAAAGTATCAAATATATCCTCACTGGGTTTTTCAGTTTGGTTTGGGTTTGTTTGATGTATTTTTTTTTTTCCTCAAGCTGAAACTGGGTTTATAAATCATCCTGGCCAGACAAACAAACAGGGACATCACACTGATTCAATACCCAAACACAAGTTATTCCACTGGCCAGGCTTTGCTGCCTGTGTGGTGTACCGAAGCCTTTATTTCCCTCACAGTACACACCGAACCGGCGAGGAGCTGGTCAGCGAGGCAGCCAGCCACACTGGCTGCGCAGCCCAGGACCCATCAAGGGCAGGATCTGGTTAAAACCCCATCCCTGAGGAGCAAGAGCATGAGCGACTGGTGGGAACCACCCCTGCCTGGGTCACACTGGAGCTCTTACCATGTTTCATTTCCCTTGACCCGCCAGGATCAGCCAGACTGGGAAAGGCTCCCATAGGAAAGGGATATTTTACCATAACCTTAAACAAACAAAAAGCAGAAGACAAGATGCTGCCGGGAACTACAAAGGGCAATTGTAAACACAGCAGCAGAGAGATCAGATGGATGTTTTAACCGATCGTTTGCGCTGGAGAACACCACATGGGATATGTCCCCATGCCTGCGGGGAACGAAGTTGCTGCAGCCAGAAACCACGTTACGCAGCCAAACTTCAATTCATTCCAAACTTCAATTCAATTCAGTGTTACCCGTGTACTCTGAAAAACCCCACAAATAAAATCCAGGACAGTGGAAATCAGTAACGATGCAATGAGGAGCAAACAAATGACCGAGGATCCCACGTGGAGTAAAGCCAAGTGGAGAGAAGGATGCTGGAAGCCCTGACAAAGATCTTGAGATCCCAAGGTGAGAAAAACTTGTGGTGCTTTTATTGCCATAGAGATCTGGTGCCCAACAGACAAAAGAGTACAGAGATGCTTGGTCTGGATCACTCTCAGACTCGGTTCTGACCCTCTTCAGCTTTTCACGCACAGCAAGAACAATTTACTGGTGGGCTGGAGAAGGCTGAGGTGGAAAGCAGTGACCACGGCCAGTGTGAGGAACCAGCCTCTTGTGCTAGAGCTTAGCGTCCTTACTCAAACAAAGAAAATCCCCCCAAACAGAGAGTAGCAAAGAACCGAAACTAGCAAGAAAACGGATTATTTTGGAATTACAGCATCATTTAGATGATGGTTTTTGGTAGCAGCAGCTCACAGGACTCGTGCCCCTCAAGATTCATGTCCTGCTCCCCCAGTGACACCTTCACCTGCAGCTCAGCGCTGACTTTTTCTAATTGAAAAAATTAAACTGCTGTACAGTTGGTGGGGCTCAGGGCGCTCTCTGGTCCCTCGCCCTCAGCTTCCTCCCCAGGATCTGTAAAAACGCATCTGCCAAACGTGCAGCAGCAGCAGCCCAGTGCCAGGCAAGGTCAATGTTTAGCTAGAGCGGGGTTAACCTTTTTGTGGCGTCACTCGGCTGCTTCTGTCGGCACTTGCCAGGACAACAACTGACTGCTCAGCTCGGCCCAGGGTGACTCGAATCCCACTCAGAAAGTGACCTACTAGTGTCCTGCGGAAGGGCAACCACTGCGGAAACACTCCCTTCTGTACTGGTGCTGCCAAAGAGCAGGCGAGCTCACGGTTTTGAGCCAGGAGCACAGGAAGAGCCCGTGGGCTCTCCAGCTTTGGGGGCTTTGCTGTGCTGGCTCTGCCTCTGGCCCTGCACCCACACTCGGCAGGCTGGGCTTGGCTCCGCAGCCATACATCACCCATACAGCCACACCAGGGAAGGGTCCCCACGTACACGCGTGATCCCAGTCACGGCAATGCATTGGCCCCATTTCGTTACCAGATGCTCACGTATATCACCCAGCGGGGAGAGCACAGAGTCAGACAACTGCATGCAGCAGGGTCACCAGTCAAAAGGAGAGGAAACCCCAGCCCTCTTCCAACTTCTAGAGCTGAGGAGAAACGAGAGAAGGAGAAGGAACATCTGAAAGGGATGAAATCTGCACAGCACCCAGAAGCATGAGAAGTAACCCCCCCAAAGTCAGCTCGCTCTGCTAAGAACCCAGTTCCAGCTCCAGTGAAGGCGCAAACCCCCGGCGGTTCTGCCTGCGTTTTCTCTGGGGATGCTGTCAGCCTTCCCTTAGCCCAAGGGGGGAGGTGTTTGTGACCCAACTGCATCTGTGCAGACACCATACCCAACACTTTCCCCATGGGCCCTGCCTTATCGCCTCCCCCACCCCCCCGAAGCGGCTCTTTATGAGGCACCGGCGTGTGGACGTATCCTGCTCCGTGGCATCAGGCGAAGGCTGGGCTGTGCGTGTTTCTGGGGATCAGCTGCCGGCAGCAGTACCCATCCCGTGCGCCGAGCAAGGTAATTCCCTCACACACACAGGAGGCAGAGCTCCCTGTCACAGCCCCAGCTTAAAGCTCCGTAACAAACGGGCGGTGCTGCAGAGCTCCCCGGTCAGCCAGGAGATGGGCAGGTTTTCATTAAGACCTTCTCGCTAGTGCTTGAGTTCAAGTGGAAAAGCCAGCGCTCACCAGGCACGCGCAGAGCAGTACGTAAATTGTGGCAGGGAACGTGTGAGCGGGCAACGGTAGAAGCTGCTCTTCCACTTTCTGGCATCTCCAAGCCACCTTCCAGCGAATCTCACAGGTCCTCCTAAAGGTTCATCCACGTCGCGGCATCCCTTCTTGACACCAGTGTCAGACTGTACCTCTTAAGAGCCATTATTTACTGGCAAGCAGCTTTTGAGACACATCATTATGTGGAACTGGAGTACTCTGGAGAAGACCTCCGTGGTAATGTCACCTCATCTGCAGCAGCAGCTCCAGGCCGAGGACCAACAGTGCCTGCTCCCCGCTCTCCCATGGACCCATCCCGTCCTGGGGCCAGGGACAACATGCATCAGCGCCATCCAGGAAACCCTCTGCTGTAAAAGATTTGAGGACTATTGCTCATAGGTAAGGCTGGGGGAGGAGTAATATTGGGATAATACCCTGAAACACTGCTCTGCCACCAGCCCCTAGGCATGAGCTGCACTCAGCAGGCTGCTGAGCACCCACTTCAGCTGGCACTGTGAATGCAGAATTACAGGATGGTTTGGGTTGGAAGGCACCTTGAAGATCATCTGGTTCCAAATCCCCTGCCATGGGTAGTGACATCTTCCATCACAGCAGGCTGCTCCGAGCCCCAGATCTTGGGTCACAGGAGGACTCCTTGGCTGAAACCACTGTCTCCATTGCCTGAGCAAAAAACCCCAACCCACCCCAAACTTGAAAATGTTGTCCCCAACTTCTTTTCTAAGTAGCAGAGAAAGCCAGAGTGCCTGGCAGTAACCACAGAGCGAGTCTGCTCTTAAAAACCATGAGAAAAAGCCAATGACACCAATGACAGTCCGATGCCCCCGGTGCACATCGCCAGCTCGTCACCTTACAAAACCCCTCGTACTTCAAAACAAACCCAACCCAACACAGGTATCAAACTCCAGGGGTTAAATCCCACATCTTCACTCATTTCACAACTTCCCTTAACGACTGATTAAGAGACTTAAACTGCAACCCCCAGAACATGTGGCCCATTACACTAAAAACAAAACCAAACAAGAGGGGAAGAGCTTCACTCCCGCCTTCCACCCGGCAGTTTGGGCAGGACGAATCCCTCTGCAAACAAAGCGTTCCCTTAGCAGACCCCTTGCAGCCAGCAAGATGCTCCTTCCTTCCAGTTTATCCCAAGGCGAATGACTTGTGCAAAATTAATTCTTATTTTCTGTAGAGCAAACGCTCAGAGGCTCCGTTACCCCGTGTCTGAAGGGCTGGCACTCTCCTTGCAAATTAACAACAACAGAAAAAAAGACTTAAACAAGACACAAAACATGAGCTTTTATATAGCTTGAGGTCATCTTTGTCTTTCCTCTGGTAGCGGGACAATGCTCCTCTCAAGTGTACTGGGTGGCTGGGGCACGCAGAGATAAAATGGAGAGGGAAGGGGGTATTCTATTACAGTGAACATAAAAATAAAAACCAAAAAAAATTATTATGAGGAGAAAAAAAAATCAGATCATGCAAATGTAAGTACAGGACGATTATGGAGGAATCGTATGTTGCCTAAGAGACTCTGCAGTAGAATGTGGAGAGAGAACAGCCCAGAAACACGGTGCCCACATCAGCAAAAAGCCTTGGGAAAAAACCCACCCAAAGAAGAAAGGTTCCCAAATGCTCTTCAAGGTCTGCAGGGGATTGTGACCGAGCTGACAGCCGTCCCGGACGGGCACAGCCAACACAGCCCCCTCCAGCTGGCAGGGATTTATTCTGCAAACAGTGAGAAGGAAGCGCTGGATGGAGGAGCAATATGACCTCAATCTCGAAATACAAATACTTAAAAAGAGAGAACAAACCAGCGTGGAAAACTACCTGCTGCGGAGGGACAGGAACTCACAGAAAGTCCCTAAAAAAATACCTCGTTCGTGCATGACCTGCCCAAGAAAAGACAGTTTCCATCACTGTTCCTCGAGGCACCAGAGCATGACAGCTTTTGTTTAAGCTGCTTTTGGCTGTAGCTGCTCTCAGTTTTCCATGTCCTCTGTACAGGCAGGTCCTTGCTGGTGGCTTTCACCCCGACCCAGGTGGAAATGCCATTTTAAAGCCACCAAACTGCCCAGGAACCGGCAAAGACCTGAAACTTCCAATCCGCTTCATCAGGACCTGAATTTTCACCCAGGCTTTGGGACAAGCCTCACTTTTAACTACCAGTGGCTTCTTCAAACCCAAACGAGCTGCTGAACGTCCCCCACAGCACTGCCCCACACTAAAGAGTGGGGTGAACAAACACCCCCAGGTTTGCAGAGCTTTCCCCTCCGGAGCCTTCCCACGCAACTCCGCACCATGGAAGCCTCGAGGAGAGACAGAGCCATGCTGCACCCTGCCCTTCTTATTTCTTTGACTACCATAACTCTGCCAGACAGACCAGAGCAGTCTCCAAGAGGTCCAGAAGCCGTAAATCACGGCAGCCCTGACCCCAGGGAACACGTACTCACCTACTAATCTCTGCAGCAGCTCAACACCAACCCACGGACAACTCAGAGCCTTGGTCCCAGACGGTACAAATTAGTTCTAACTATGTAAATCAGAGCCACAAAACAAAAGAATTCCAAACAATAGAACAGAATCCAAACCTTACCAAGAGACCATTCTCTCGCCACGTCATGTCTGGGCCAAGCCTGCTCCATGAATCAGAGCAGAACTGGCCTGGGTTTGGTGACTTCATTTGAGGATGAACATGTTGAAGCTTCTTCTAGGGCAAAAAGGACTTTTCCAGAACCACCTTAATGCACTCTGCAGCAGGATATTTACCGATGGCAGGTCCCTGCACTGCTGTCCCCAGCGCCCTGGGGGCAGTGGGGACATGGCACAATTCCCACCCCTTCCCTCCGAGATCGGCCACAGTTGTAAAGGCTGATTTTCCAAACCATGTACTTGATGGAACAGTCTGCCCGTACCTGACGCTCAGGCAGGGCAGGGGGAAGGTGCCCATCTCCTTGGAAGAGGGGGATCCCCAAACCCACCCCAAAATAACCCAGAACCCTTCTCCATTCAGCCTGGTGTGATGGTTAACCTGAGGCGCTGGAGCAGAACATCCCGCGTTCAGCTGAGATGAGACACCACCCCAGGTTTTCGGGGCACGCACCTCTCCCACCCGAAACGGTTAAGCTTTCCTTAAGTCGGGCTGCTCCTCGAGCTGCTCCGGCAGTTTGGGATGCCTTTTTTTCATTAAATCACTCGTTCTGAGTTGAGAGCTTTCCGTAAATTTAATTTGAGCTAATCACTTTCTTGCCAAAGGAGAAAAACAAATCAAAGGTTTATTTTAATGCCATTGAATTCAATGCCTGTAAATTTAATTTCTATCTGTACTTTTGTTTAAACATTTTACAGCATTAATTACAACAAGCCATGCAAATTACTCTTCCAGTGTAATAAAAGGCCTGTTACAACAGATAATAAACAGCTTTGAGCCATAAGCTCATTAAGATGCTGCTGAAGTGCGTGCTCTGACTCACAGGTTAAGATCAAAATCATCCCCAAACCAGGATGAGGATCTTTGCGGCAGCTACAAGCTGCAAGCGCTGACGCAGAACGTCACATTCTTTCCAAAGGAAGATCCTGGAGCAAGAGGACGGTCTGAAACCAAAGACACGGACACCAAAACCCACAGCGTCTGGACTCGGGACTCCAACTAAGCTGCTTAGACAGGTACCGTGAAGCACTACTCACTGATTCTCCCTACCCACGACCGTTTAAACACCAGGTTCGGTGCAAATACACCACTCGTTACTGGAACAGCGGACATCGTCCAAGCCACGCAGCCCTCAGCCCCTTCTGGAG
>NW_010426752.1:0-4033 GCF_000710305.1 Buceros rhinoceros silvestris | reverse complement strand
TAGGGAAAAACAGCCAAAGCGGTAAATATGTTCATTCCTCGCAGGATCTGTAGGACAAGCTCAGCACCCTTCTGGCCTTCCACGTGGATCCAAAACTCTTCTGTCTCTACGAGACCTGGGAGAAGTTCAGCAGACCTGGGCATGGAACCAGGCAGCGCAGTTTCCCTCGCTGGGCTCCAGGCTGGCTGCAGGACAGCTGTGGGATATGCGGGACTTTGAGGACATCTAGTTGATCATCCCCTCGTGAACCAAAAGCCTAAGGAAGATGAAGGTTCCCTGCCAACGCGCTTTACATGCCTGATACACCTCTGACGTGAAGCCAGGGAAGATTTACCACTTCCAAGAAGCAGCAGGTGATTTGCTGATATGAAATGCAGCCGAGCTGCTGCCAGTCAAGGCTTGCACGGGATCCTGGTCCACCTGAGGAAAAACTGCTCAGCAGCCCTGTGCTGTGACACACAGAGACCTGCATGTCCCACAGCGACACATGAATGTCCTCCCACAAGGGCCATCATGTCCCAAAAGGCAGATGTGAGCCCTCAACCCACACGGGAGCTACTGGAGTTATGGCCTGGGACCAAAGTGTTGGGAGACCTGAAAAGGCTTAAAGGCAGTCAGTCAGCAAGAGGAAAACCTCTTTCTCACCACTAAGAAGCGAGACAGCTATGACTGCAAGCACCCTGCTGGTCAGCAGGACACTAGCCCTGCTCTCTGGACCTCACCATCTTGACCTGCAGCAAACTCCAAACTGGCTGGTGCTGACCAAGCACTGGCATCAAGATCCTGCTGATGCTCCGTCTCTCCTGTCTTTTGGAAGGACACCAGTCCCAATACCAGCTGGCCCCATGGCACCTTTCACGGGTTCAGGGATGACGCAACCTCACCTCGAGGAATGGCTCTGTCCTCTGCGCAGTGCTAAGGATGGTTTGTCCAGAATAGGAGGACGTGGATCTTCTCTTTACTGATGGCTCTCAACAGGCTGGACACCAAGAACACCGTCTCACCCTCTGCCAGATGGAGGTATGAAGGCTGAGTGCTTGCGCACCAGCTCAGCACAGACAAACGGCTTTGTCCTCATAGTTTGCTCCTAAGGGGAATTACACCCTCCTCAGCAAATGGGAAACAAGGTCGTTAAAAAAAAAAAAAAAAAAATCAAGGAAGTCTACCATTGGCCGTTCAAGGGTTGGCTGCAAGGAGGCTTTACCGCAGGGAGGACATACTATTTCCAGTCCCCATCTCCCTACCTACCTACTGTCCTCACCCATGAGAAGAAATCCTGGGCAAACCACCACCGATGGCTCTGCTCTCAGGCAGCAGATTTTACAGCCACACATCTGGCACATCAATGGCTTTTCCTTGATTCCTTCTGCATGGTGCAAGTGACATCAATTCATTGATCTGATAAGTTAATACGGATTTCAAAACAAAACACACGGGCAGGTGTTCTTCTCCGCAGTTGGCCTTTTGTCTCGGTTTTAAACGCATGAATGGCTAACAGGAGCTTTAGGAAAGTCGCACAGGCCTGGCTGGAGGTGGTGGCATGGTGCCAGACTGCGTTTCAGGAGATCCAAGTCCAAAACGCTGGCTCAGCCACAAGCCTCTGGTGTGACCGTGAGGCCTCTCTGCACCAACATCTTCCATTTACAAACAACTGTGATACTGTCCCCAGTCCAAACAGTCTCCTCCTGCTCTGCAGGACAAAGTCTACCCTCAACGCAAACCTGACAGGAAACTAAAAGCAATGCTTCTGTTTGTAGCTAAAAAGGAAAAGCCTTGACCAGATTCTCTAGGTATATAAAGAAATCACAATGTGCAAGGAAGAGGAGGAGCCAAGGCGGAAAATGAGACCAAACCCCACGAAAAGGCAGCGCTGAGAGGCGAGGTGCACAGCAAAGCCTTGTGCCCTTTTGGGGTCCTACAAAAGGTCTGAAGAAGGTTCAGCCCAAGGGCGCGTGGAGAGGCAGATGCCTCCAGCTCACAACTCTGGAAACAGAAGCCTCATTTGTTCTTCCTGGAAAAGGTTGGAAGAAGAGGGGTCTGGCAGGTTTAGGCTATAAAAAGAGAATGGCACAACCCAGACGAGGAGGAATGTTCCATTCAGAATTAATTGGTGTTCATTAGCACCCAACTGCATTGCTCACTATTGGAAGAAAAGCTCTTTTGTTAAAATTCTAGGGGCCAAAAAGGCCAATGAAGGGCTGAAAATGCTCCTCCGGGTAACAGTGGGTTCGCTAGACCAGGCTGCCCACAGACAGAGGCAATCTCAGGCTTCATATTCCTGATGTTTCTGGGGTTAGAAAGTGAGGAGAAACCACTTAAAAGCAGAGTTTGGTCTCCTCCCACCATAAACAGCCGAGTCGTCGGTACGGGAACCCCACAAGCCCCAGGGAAAGCAGCAGCCGGACAGGGCTCTATACGAGCTTCTTCATTAAGAAGCTCCTTCCGTACTTTACGAGAACCACTGGCCCATCAGGAGAAAAGCATAACCCAGGTGAGGGGTTGGAAGGAGGAAGGAAACCCAGCAGAATCGCATCACTATAGAAATAATCAGCACGGTGGCTCTGCCCTTCTCTAAGGGCTAACCTCGAAAAAAGGGAAGTGACACCAACACTGAGACAGCCCTGAAGGGAAAAAGAGGAACAGAAGTCACTTAGCGCTTTGCAAAAGGTTGGGTTTTTTTAATTAGTGTGCGTTTTCCAGATGAGAAATTTAATACTATCATTTCTTTCTCCAGCTGATGCGGGGGTCTGGGAAACCCAGAATCCCTTGCAAATATTTACTCCTGATACTTAGACAAGTAAAATATTTAAATGGAGATTTCCCAGAGGAATAAAATTCAGCAGAGCTGGAGGATGTGGCTCAATAAAGCTCTGGAGAACTGCACACAAAGCGCTATGACCCTGCCCACTCCCTGGTACCACCAACTCCTTCCCTTGGGTTTCCCACACTCCCTTCGTGGTGGATACCAGAGCTGTGCAGCAATTTCCAGCCAGGATGGCACAAACTTCCACGCGGCTGCCATGCAAGCCCTGGTCTGGCAGTGCTACCATGCCATCCCAGCATAGGCTTCGGCACTCGGGTTCAGGAGAGGTACGAGGGGCTGCAGCCCCCTCCCCAGCCATCGCTGGGGCAGGACACAGGGTGCCGGTGGCAGTGTCCCACTCACTGCCTGTGCTTCTCCATCCAGGCGTCTGTTCACTCACAAAGAAGCAAATGCCCTTAAACCTCAGGCCATGGCAGCTTCACGGATGGATGGAAGTGGACAAGGGACAGAGGTGTCAGCAGCCGGGACAAGGTGCGGGGAGGACCACAGCCACCTGAGTGCAGTGCCTGGTGCCACAGCCAATGGGAAAGAAAAACGTGTGCCTGGCACAGACTGTTTTATCACCACCCACAATACGACTGTCCTGGGAAAGGCTCTTGTGGTGCAGCCCAAGGGGGGATGGGGAAGGAAAGCTCCATTTCCAGCCCAGGCTGCAGCAGTCAAGCTCCAGCATGGCAATGCCCTGCTGCCTCAGCCCTTCCCGGAGCTCCACTCCTGGCAGTAAGCTCAGGCAGGAGTGGAGGAGGAACTCCAATGGCAGCACAGGCAACAGCAGATGCAATGAAGAGGAGTAAGAGGATGATAATGTCATTTCCTGGGTTGAGCAACAGCCTGAATGAGTTTGAAGTTACTACCCAAGCCATGAACGCGAGATGCAGCAACATGCAGAGACTGAAGGCACTCAGCTGCTTGCAAAGAGCCCCAAAATAACACCAGGCTGGAAGATACAAAGCCTCAATGGAGCAGCCCTTGACCCCACAGTGCACCCTGCCACCCCTCCTCGGAGATGCCACGGGGCTGGAGATGCCCCCGCGAGGAGAGGGAGCATCAGCAGCCCTGGGAAGGCGGCTGCGAAAGGACAGGGATGTATATGAACCGTTTCCTGGCGCGGCCGCGGAGCCAGCCGGCTTTGCTGGGGACCATGTTTCCACATCACCCCACAGCTACGAGCACTCGCACAGCCCAGTCACGTCCGACAGCCCGGCGCGA
>NW_010426751.1:71529-74638 GCF_000710305.1 Buceros rhinoceros silvestris | reverse complement strand
CAGGGAAGTGACGGGCTACGAGCGAGTGGGTGCGTTCCCAGAGCCCGGGCAGGTGCACGAAGAATGGGCGCCCGGGGGTCTCCCGCCGTTGTCCGAACGGGTACCGCGATAGATCTTTGCCAGTCTAAGATTCCACAGCCCCAGGCTGCTGATTTTTTTACCATCGGCCCCAGCAGCAACGCGCGCCCCGGGGAAAGATGCGCGAAGGGGAGCGGGGGATGCGCTTCAGTTCTGAGCAGCGGGAAGAGCGAGTCCCGTTCGTGTGGAACCGCCCGTTTGGTACTACCGAAACACCCTGCGGAAGAGAGAGCATCGCTAGCGCTTGCTCGTTGGTATGGGAAAGGGTGAGGGAAAAAAAAAAAAAAATCTCTCCCCTGTGGCCAGAGGAACGATCCAACGCACGGTGGAGCTAGATGATGGCAAATGGTGGAGTTCCCACAAAACAGGGTTAGGGACTAGCTTTCTCTCCTCGGAGTCGGCCTTCCGTGCTACTTTCATCACGGAACAGCGGTGCCTCAAGTCGCTTCAAAGACAGCATTGAACTTGTCTGTAGCCACTGACGGTGAGTACGCCAAAGTTAGGGGAGATGGAGCCTCAAATCCTGCTGGTGTGTCCAGGCTGTCCCTTCACCAGGAGCATCTCAGCACAAGTGAAATCGTGAAGCCTCCCCAAGAGCCACAGCACAACGAGGCTTTCTGCATCCCCCTTGCCTGGCTCTGGGAGAGCTGTGAAGGCAGTGGGAAGAGGGGAGCTTGTGCCTAATTTAAGCCAGGAACTGGCAAGCTCTGCTGGAACCCTGCCCCCTGCTTTTAGCCTCTGTTAACCCTGTTCTGTGCAAAACAAATATTCAATCACCCTGTTTAAAAGCCCAGCTCCTCCTCTGTAGGGACCTACCTTCCACTGTCACCAGGTACCATGTACATTGGAGGATTTCAACCCGAGGGCTGAGGCTGTTGCAGCTCATTTCTCACTTGGGACATAGGCCGGAGCATGTGACATTAACAGCTCAATGGCTTCAGCTCCATATGAGCTGGCAAAGGTGTTCTCCGCCCAGAAAGTTTGTCTGTTTTCTTTCCAGCTGCAGCAGTGGATCAGAGAAGCAGGTGGTTTACCAGCTGGTCATGCTCTCCTTGCAAATCTTGTTCCTCTTCGAGACCAAGTCACTCACTAGCCTTTGACCCATCACTGCCTTCTCACTTTGGAAATCTTTAAAGTTAAATAAACCCCGGACCAAAGAGAGGAAAACTGCTGGGCTGCCTGGGCACCAAACGGTGGTGACGGATGGTTAAACAGGAGGGGCCTGGCTATCGACCCTCTGAGTTTCACAGATGGAAGAGCTGAGGTGGAAGAGTGGGGCTGGAGGAGGAGGAACGGAGGGTGCCCGAGCAGCACCCTACAACCGACCAAGGGCAAGCAAAGGGATGGCAGGCGGGGCCCCATTGGGCTAGGGGACACTAGAACTCCGGCTGAACAGGAAAAGGCAATTGGCAAGGACAAGGGCACAGCTTTGTAATGGTACAGGGGAGCCCTGGAAAGAGCATAAAAATAAGAGCAATCAATTAACAAGCTGCCGTGGCCTCAGGAAAGCCGTTACAGACATACTGGTGTAATGAGCACAACTGATGCACAGAAGCTATTTAACCTTCAGCCTTGTGCCTCATAAAGCACCTCTGGGGCACTGGGTAAGGCTGTTAATTATTAGGGCCAACCTTAGCAGATGGAGGTGTCTGCAAGCATGGGCTGCCGTGATGCACGCAGATAATTTCTCCATTATGTCAATAACTATTTTCCTAAATTGTTCAAGGATTGACAGATTGGTGTCCATTAGCCACGGCTTAACTCATGGCCGTGGGAGCAGTTACCGGCCACGAGGACTGCAAAACCCATTCATAGGTCCTTGAGTACATATATACGTGTATATATATACATATATATGTACATCAGACTACTCTAACAGCTTGGAGTGGACCATTAGTCAGACAAATAACCAATGCACATAAAAAAACCTGCGTAGACAGGGACAGAGGCTGGCTGGAGCAGATGTCCTGATGCTTGCGCGCTGCCCTCAGGTGCTCTGGGAGAGTCACGTCAGTCTGACTTCTGAAGAACTGTCTGCTGAGAAACTGCAGATGAACAAAATCACAATCAGACCAAAATACCAATTTTGTTTACTACCAAAAGTCCAGCATATTTTTTTCTGGAAAAAAAAAAATTCCATACAGCAAACACGGCATGGATTTGATAAGCCGTGGTTTGTTACATCATCACCCTTACGCTCACTGCTCTTTAGTAACACAGGCCATATGATTTTTTTTGCACTTAATGGCAAACATTTTTTCCCAAGTGCAGCCTGTGAAGAACCGGTATATGTGGAAACTGCAGTACAGGTAGGCAGGAAATCCCGTCGGTTCACCAACTGGGTTTATTATTTTGTCTCAAAGCCAGGGGCAGCTGGAAAAACAAGGGTCCTAAGCGGAGCCGTGGCAAAGGGGGCAGTGCTGAAGGCCCTGCTGCCCAGGCTGGCACAAGGGCTGCGGGCAGCTGGTGGAGGAGAAGGGAAAGGGCCGTGTTAGCCTGTCCCAGCGCTACCTGTGTCTGAGCTCAACTGCTTGAGACCCTCCTGGCTGACTGCCCGGAGTTAAATCAAAGGAGGCTGAGGAGAGACGCGAGAGAGGAGGAGATGAAACCACGACAGCGATAAGGCTAATAATGCTGGTGGTCCTTGAGGGGGTCAGTGGGGAGCGAAGTCCTGAGCAACTGCTGCCAGCTGCTGCCGGAAGGGTGACAAGCTGTTGGAGTCTCCAAGGCCAGGGATGAACAGAAAAAGGTGTGAACCTTCTCCCAGCACAGATGGAAGCACCGCTGAGTGAGGGTACAGAAAGGAGGCGAGAGCAGCCTCTTAGGAGAGACAGTACCGGGGCTGCAAACAGAAAAAGGTGTGAACCTTCTCCCAGCACAGATGGAAGCACCGCTGAGTGAGGGTACAGAAAGGAGGCGAGAGCAGCCTCTTAGGAGAGACAGTACCGGGGCTGCAGAGGCACCCGGGTGTGCAGCCAAGCCTGGGGACTGCTGGGCTGTGCGGGGGATTGCGGGGTCTTGTCTAAGCTGC
>NW_010426751.1:70870-71338 GCF_000710305.1 Buceros rhinoceros silvestris | reverse complement strand
TAGTGTGCGGTAGGTCACCTTCTTAGGAGAGCCAGTACCGGGGCTGCAGAGCCTCCCGGGTGTGCAGCCAAGCCTGGGGACTGCTGGGCTGTGCGGGAGATTGCGGGGTCTTGTCTAAGCTGCCGGAGAGGTGATGAGGGGGAAGCCTGGAGCACAAAGACCTCCGGCAGGCTTAGCCTTGTCTCCTGGTTTGCAGCGGGCTTCTGGCTTTTCCACCAGCCATTCTGCCCTGAAGGACAGCTCCCGCTGGCCATCACAGGCTGTGTGGAGGGGACAGGACAGGCTGGCAATGCCTTCAGAGAGAGCTGTCCTGTTTCCCACTAACCCAGGGAGTGGGACACACACACACAAAATAGGGCTGCCAGCCCAGTCAGCGAGAGGTGAACAAGCCTGTGCCCCAGGAGAGATGGCAAAGCTTGGGTGGGGAGGGATGCTGCTCCCACACCTGGAATGATCGTTGGTGATTTT
>NW_010426751.1:69728-70787 GCF_000710305.1 Buceros rhinoceros silvestris | reverse complement strand
CCCCCCCCAGATGACCTTCAACAGACTGGCCACTACCACCTGCCCCCATAAACCTCATCCTACCCGTGTCCTTCGACTGCCACAGCCACAGCATCACTGCCGTACCCGTGAGCCAGGGGCAAGCGCCCGTGGGAGAGGCCGCAGGGGGTAGAGCCAGCCCAGGTGCACCACGCGCCAGAGCCATCTTCCCTCTGCACCCAGCCAGGCGGCTGGAATTTAATTTGCCCAGTGCATTCAGGGGACATTTTAATCAGCATTTCCTACAATCTGCTTGGCAAAGAGGCTCAACTGGCAGCTGCCTGACTGAATGGGCTTTGCACCCAGTCTAACCTTCTCCCTTCGCCATTTCCAGAGCTGGAAAACCTCTGTGTCTCACTCGCAGAAGCTGCTCTAGCAATGATGGCCATCCTAGCGAAGCACTGAGAATGACAACCCATTCAGATTGTAATTTTGCTGGACAGTAATTGCTCCTCTCCCCATTAGCCTCTGAAATGTTACTTTTCTGGAGCTACCAGCCGCAACTGGAGGAGACTGGTCCTCTGCCTTTGTTTTCAACCAACTTTGCTCCCCTCCACCCCAACTAACTGTGTTTGCTGTTTGCAGTGTGTGTGAACCTCGACGAGCAGGGAAGCATCAGCTACGGGGAAGAACCAACGCGAGCGACACAGGAAAAAGCCTCACTGCCTGACACGGCTTGTTGTGACCTGAGCATTATCCATCACTGTAGGTAGAAAAAGTTAAACAGTGTGTTTGGCTTTGCTAATTGTAAGAGACCGGAGGAGGCAAAGAAAGCTTTTTTCTTCACGTCAGTGAGCTCACTTTTCCTGGTTCAGTTAACTTCAGCTTAAACAATTCCTTGATCTTTTGTTCGTGCTTCATCTTTCAGTGGCTGTGCCCACTCTTAATTACTGTGACACTGAAGAACCGCGTGCTAAAAATATCTGAAGTAACGGAATGAAGGGTTTTGGTTCTTGCAAGACGAAGACGCAGTAGAGTTATACCGCAGCTTGTGAAGGAATCGATCAACCATTTCTTAAGCTCTTCTAATCATCTTTCCCT
>NW_010426751.1:68614-69635 GCF_000710305.1 Buceros rhinoceros silvestris | reverse complement strand
TTTCCCTATACTTTTATGGCTATTGTTGCCTGCTGGAAAAATTAGTTTAAAGCTGAGTAAGGGGAATTGTGGATAAATGTTTGCAATTTGGCTTTGGACTGACACAGTGTGATTGCACTCAAAGAATGTGAAGTCTTTGCACTGGCAGCGGTACTCGAATCTGGGAATACAGGATTCGCGTTGGAAAAGAGTGGATTTTTGTCACGATTTAAATGAACAATTTCAGCTAGAGAGTGGATTAACAGAGCCAAGTAAACCCTTCACCCTGACAAAGAACTGGCGGGAGGACTATAGAAACTCATCCAAAATTTTACTAACATGAATGCAGAGTAATAGGTCAGTGAGAAGCGTTTCTGTATTTTAATGGCGCTCTTAGAATTCAATTCAGTTTAAAACAAAAGTTGTTTTACAAATATGTGGAGAATGCAGAAGGCTGGAGAGGGAGCAAGTGGCCCGCATCCTCCATCTGCTCCATCCTCCCTCTGTGCTCTCGCCCAAGGGACTGCCACCGCAAGTCCTCCTCCTCGGCAGACAGAAAGGCGCATGCTGGCACTGCCCCAACCCAGCGGTCAGACCCCATTCTGCAGGGGCGTGGACGCACACCCAGACCCCACTCACTCCCCCTGATTTCATACCTGCCAGAGCTCTCGCGGCCCAAAGCCAGGCAGCAGGAAACTCCAAGCCCAGGGGTCTCGGAGAAGCTGAGACACACAAACCTGTACTTCTACGTCAGAAATGAGGCCACAGAAGAACAGGAAAAGATTAAGTATCCCAAGAGGAGTAGCGGTCTTCTCTGACAAGAGAAGAAGTCTGCTGGGGACTGCTCGTCTCTGAGAGGGAACGGATCAGGGGGGCACGAGCCAAACACCTGCTGGACGAACACAACTGCAAAGGCAGACGGGCTGCATCCGTTCTTGGAGTGTGTGGGGAGAAGCAGCAAAGTTTGCAAACGGACTTCTGCTTTTTAGCAAGATTTCTAATTAGACCCTGACAGCTCACTGCTGCAGGGTGTCTGAGGGGG
>NW_010426751.1:66131-68441 GCF_000710305.1 Buceros rhinoceros silvestris | reverse complement strand
GCAAAGGTACCAAGGCATGAACCATTGGCGAGGATTCAGCCTCCCGCTTCACACAAACCTGTGTGAATCTGTTACAGGGCATTCAGAAATTTTCTGGATGCTCTTCCCAAACACTGGATACCGCACTGCTGCGAGCAAGAAACTGGAGCAAGTTGGTCACAGCTGGTATGAAGTATGACCATCCCTCTCTTCAAAAAATGGGGAATGTTTCCCGTAGAAGGTATAGAAATAGCCCCAAAATTTAGCCTCTCCTAAAAAATTTTACATCGCTGGTTTCTCAAGCCCAAACTGTAAAACACTCCTGGCCCTCTGACAGCAAGAACTGCCTGAGTACCTGCCACTGCCGTCCGTGGAGGAGCAGCGTGTTGCAGCCTTGCTCTCCCACTCACAACACTAACTAGTGCTGCATGAGGCCACCCGCACCGAGGGGCTGCCGTGACCCTCGGACCCTCCCAACCCACACGCGCGGGGACTTCTCCACCTGCTTAAACGTTAACTAACTGCTTCCCGGGGCAACCTTCCAAACTGCGTAAAACCTGCAGCATCAAACCGCGGAATTAACTGGCCAACAGCGAAAACAGATCTTGAGCAGCAAGAATCCCAAATTAACAGAAAAAAAGAGCACTTTAATCGTGGTCTGCACTCAGCTGGAGTGCAGCTGCTGCAGAAGAGTCAGAGAGGTAGAAAAAAAGGTTCCAAACCCAAAATTAGGGCTGCCGGCAGCAGTGATGGAGGAGGACAAGTCTCAACTACCTCTGGAGGAGGACTTTTCTGACAAGCCCTCGATACACCTGCCAAAAGCTGAGCCACGTGCAGGGCGATGGCCTGGGGTGCTACGGCTCATCCAGACAATCAAGTGCTCGGAAACGGCCAGCGCTGCGAGTCCAGGCTTGTCCCCTGGAGATAGAGATAAAATAGAAAATGTTTTAAATCTCACTCAGTTACTAACGCACACCTTATACAGCGTGAATTACAACTGAAATGGCTGTAACAACTGGGTTTATTAGGTTTGGTTTATTACAGCAAATTCTTCTCAAATGACAGAAGTGATCAGTTGGTTATATATTAGATTCAAAATAACTTTTTTTTTTTTAAAAAAAAATCTCAGTATACAAAGCAAACCCCAACACAATTTACAAAGCCACTCCGGTTCAAAGTACAGGAGCTCAGGTTCTCATGAATCATAGAAAAAATTTGTCATCATAGGTAGAAGAAAAACTACATGAATTGGTTCAGATTTTAATCACAAACCTCCGATTTTTTTTCCTTTAACATATATGCATTATTAAAAAAAAAAAATCATCACTACAAAGAGGCACGTGGTGTTTAGCTGATGGCATTAATTCTGTAACCCAAACAAGGAAACTAATCCACTTGGAGCAGCTAAATTATTTTTTGCACTATTTACATACTTTACTGAAGTATTTTCATCCCCGAGCCTCGGCAAGCGTCTTAGAATGTTAATGAGTGAAGCCTGGCAGCACTCCAGGGTTAGCACACAGGAAAGGAACATCATTCCCATTTCACCCACGGGGAAACTGAGGCAGTGGGATTATCCACATCCAGCTCATTGCAGAAAGAGAACTCCTGGATCGTGATCCTCTTAGAGACAGGTCGTGATGGAGACACTAGCCTTCCTCCTTGTTAGGCGGCTGGTGACCGCGCCAAGCACTGTCTGAAACCTGGTCATTTGTTTTGATACTGAAACGGATGCAAAACAGATGGTATCTACGCAGCCATAGTGTCACTATGATCATCTTTACTCAAAAAAAGGCCATTAAAGGTTTTCTTTTTTACATCAGCAAGTGAAAACAGGAAGAAGCATCTTCAATCCCTCCAAAGACCTTTGTAAGGCTGCCTCATTATACCCAAAATACTGCCACTGTTCCCCCGATCTCTGCAAAGGTAAATACTGAAAACCAGGAATCTGAAAGATAGAATCACACTATTATTAAAAAAAAGGTAAGAGCTACTGCACAAGAATGTGAAATGAAAATACAGCTTTAAAGATAAAATGCCTGTATGGATAGAGTACTGTAATTTAGAAGCTCTAATTTAGAAGCTGTAATTTAAATATTCAGACACTGGGAACTTTCCTTCGTCAATCAAGTATTTCAAACAAGTTAGCTGAGAGATTCTCGGCCAGGACGTGGCCTTTATAAACCAACATGAAGCGTTTCACATGTTCCATAATCACAAGGATTTCACTTCCTGTGACGGTGCGGTATCACACCACACCAGTAAGCTTACGCAAAAAGACCTTTACAAGTCAATCAGCGATAATGTTTGCTGAATGACTAGAAGGGAAAG
>NW_010426751.1:28909-66032 GCF_000710305.1 Buceros rhinoceros silvestris | reverse complement strand
GAAACTTGTTGCAGGTCTGAGATGACATGAATTTGCAAGGTAAGAAAAACCTAAAAAGCTGATATTTCAACTTGGGATAGAAGCCTCCAGCATAAACCCAGCAATTTTAAGGTCATTAACAAGTGTGTCTAATTATTCGCAGGCATCTCACTGTTCACATTGTGGCAAATACAACAGCTGAACGTGGGAATAAAAGGTCTCAGACCGCAGCCGCCCCAGGGCAGTAAGGAGCAGGCTGGGCAGCAGGGGACAGGACTGCGGGGAGCGCAGGTGACCCAGCGCCCTGGGGCAGGACGTGCCCAGTGTTGTCCATGTGCCCCAGTGACAGGCTCTGGCCAGTGCCAGCTGCCTGGAAGTTGTCCGACCGCAGAAGCAGCCCCTCAAATTCACTACTGGAGAGAGCCTTCGTGCGTGCTACAGCATCTCTAGCAGCACCATAAAATAAGCGTATGGGGCCTCACTTTCTTTGGGAGAAGTAGACGACAAAGAAGCATTTCTTACTGGGGGGGATCTTTGCCCCAGCATCTGGGCTGGCTGACAAACTGGTCCCATCGATCTCTCCTTGTGGTCCTCACTCAAAAGTGGCAACCCACACCCTGCAGTGCAACTACAAACACTGCACAGTTTTTAAAGCAGCTTTTCTTGTTTTCAGCCCCAAAACTCTTCTGGAATATTCCCCGTTTCTTCTCCCCGATTACTGCTGGCACCTACCAATGACCCCTAACAGACGGGTTTCTGGCTGGCCAAGGAAAGACTGCACTCTGGTTTTATTTAGCAAGATGCTCTGGGAGCAGCACTGGTCCTGGAAGCTTTTGGGAGCTTCCCTCCTTTGGTTTGACAGAGCTCATCTACAGCCCTGCAGGCTTTCAACGATGTATCAGTCCCACGGCATTTAGGAGATCCCAAAAACCTGGGCTACCCGAGTTTGGGATGGGTGCTCAGATCGCAGAACAGCCTCAAATTCTAACCGCACCAGTCTGAACGCAAACAGGTCTGTCTGGGGGGCTCCAGGGATCCCCTGGTTCGAGGAGGTCAGTTATCACCCGTGCAGACCATGGGGGAACACTTCACCTCCCAGCCCGAGACAGTCTCCATGGGAACACAGAACCTACCAGGACCTCCTCTCTCCCATGTCCGAAACGTCTCCTCTGTGTTCTGCAAGATTAGGCGTTTCCCCTGCACCACGTGGCAGAGGAGGACGTTCAGGCTAAACCTACAAGCAGTGTGTAAAAAAATGCAAATAAATATCCAGATGTGAGCTTTAGGGTATCTACCACCACCTCCCACCTTCCCACAACACATTCTGGTTCAGACAAGGCAGGAGGCATTCGAATGCTACTACAAAAAAAGTCAAGGCTGAAACTTCAGGAGAGTTACCAGCACAGGCCCAGGCTGAGGAGTATAGACTGCCACATATAAATATAGAGCTCCACACCAATTATATATATTAGTTTTATCTAAATTTATACACATCTATGTGTAAATAAAGTATGCATACGTGTGTGTATAATACAGGCACACGCATCAATCTCAATAGTGCCTCTGTTGAGAAACCTAATACAAGTCTCTGAAAATACACATAATCATTTGGATATTCCTAAGTATAAGCAATGTATTCTGATCAGGGTTTTCATAAATATGCATTGAAATTCTCCATGGTAGTCGCCCCTGTGGGAATACGATATAGTTGCATAAGTTGTAAACTATAAATACAGGGCTTAAAAATTCTTTGAAGAACAGGTATAGCCAGTATAAGTAACTTCCAGGACAAACAGAAGCGATCCAAACAGAAAACCAGACTTGAGCACATGGCCCCAAAACATCTGTATTCCCTAACGCAGCAAAGTGCAGCAGACCTCGCCAGTCCTCCCTGCCACCCCAAAAGTCCCTTAAAAGCTTTCTGTAATGGTGACGGGGCTATGACTGAAACAACTTAATCAGGCTTCACAAAGGCAGAGAAGACTAATTTTGATAACAGATAACAGCACAAGAAGGTGGTCGTGTTGCAGAACCCAAGAAACCTCCTCAGATCTAGGGACAGTGTGTTCTCTGTCTCCTCCCTAAGAAATTGGGGCAATCTTGGCACAGTCCATCTGCATGCTGCTTTTCCTTGGTCAGGGTTTCTAAATAGGCTCTTAAACTGACCTGCTGTAAAAACACACTATAACCCAAAATGCACAATACCGTATTTTGTTTCGGTTCGATTAAAGCCAAGGATGACACAGTTAACGTTTAACTAAAAGACAGTATCAAACTACAGACATGAGGATGGGTGTCGTGTTTTGAGGTACCACTTAACCATTTCCATAAAACACACTCCTATGGTGGCACGATGAATCGCCTCAGCGGCACTGGGTGCTTGTTGCTCTCCCCAGATCAGGGCAGGTGTGCTGGCAGCACTGGAAGGTTTGGGAGAGATGAAGGCTGAGAGATGGGTCACTGGTGTAGAGGCGGCATGGCCAGGCTCGCAAGAAGAAACAAAATTTCGGAAGAGTATTAACGTGCACTTACACGTTACCGTACACCCCGTCTTATCACAGTTTCTTTCCCCATCCATGATTCCTTAGATCTTAATCCTGTGCGGTTTCAAGTACCTTCAGGCTCCTCCTCAGGGTTCTCTCTTGGCTCTAACCGCTAGTTTTCAATGAACCAGACTGAGGAACAGTCTGATTACAAGAAACACTTACAGCCTCAAAGTCAGCAGATGGCTACACACAGAAAATAGGAAAAAACCCTCAGAACACACTACACAGAAGTTCCAGGATTCTGGCAGGGACCTACCCTGTTTCATGAGGAGTTTCATAAAGAAAGCATCTGATTTTTCTTTTGTGCTAACTGCATTGTACATGACTCAAGCAGTGCATGAACCACAAGTGCCCTCTTCACACGATGTGGGAACCCTGCACAGCCCGTTGACTTTGTCCCTAGACCAATCCTCCAGAAAATTCTAATCCCATTAAACCTCCTGAACATCAAAGTTGTATTTTACAGAAAAGATGAAGGTGAAATTTCATATGTTCACAGGCTGATGGTACAGAAAAATAACCAAGTCCTCATATCTTAAGCACAAAAAACAACTGATGAAAGAAAACATGGTCCAGATGATAAAGTGCAATTATTATTTTGGTTGTGCTAAAAAGCTTTCCAATTCCGTAGCTTTACTTCTTGGTGAGTTTATTCAATTTTTAATTGTAACTTTTTTCTTGCTTCTGTCCCCATCTTTCCAGTACTGTTCAGTCTGCATTTCCGTAAGCCGTGAGACAGTACGCTGGAAGGCAAAGACCTCCTCTTCTCCTGTAAACATGGAGAGTCCTTTGGCGGAATCCTACATTAACGTACAAAAACAGCACGACAGAACTGAGAGAGACATAGCTGTACGGACGTACACCCTAACTAACTCCTAAGTTTACAGGCTTCAACAATGCAAGACAGCAGCGTGACACCAAAAAAACCCCCCAAAACCCACCAGAAATTAAAGTAGAACAGCTATGTCGGCTAGGTTAATCCCCTGAAGGAACGCAGCAAAGCGATAATTTGGGTTTAAAGCAACATGATGACATGGTAACCATCTATCTTCACTTTTCTGTTGGCTGATTGGATGCTGATTTGGACCAATCATTTAAAAATTCCTTAAGTAGTTAGAGGGGAAAGGAAAAACGGAATAAGCAACACACAAAATAGTTCCGTTTGTGAGGATTTGTGGGGCAGCCCTCTATAGTCTAGGACAAGGTAGAACAAACCACCTTTTATTTCTGCATTTTTTACATGTCGGAGCTAAACTTGAATCGGTATTTTCATACATGATTGAACAGATAATGATTAAAAATCAAAACGACCCTAAAACTTACGCAAAACGGTTCTATATATTGCGACGTTTTCTTTGACTACGAATAAATAACATAACGTGCAATTATGAGGGCGACAGACAGGCTGCAGAAAAAGCAGCAAATCGCTAAATGTCTACTTGATTCCTCTTCCTAAAATGCTGCTGCAATTACGAGACCAAAACCAATTTCGTGACAAAAGGGAGATGATGTTAATATCATGTACCTGGCTCAGCTCCAAATCATCCATCAACACTCTGTTGTCCTCCAGCTCACCGCTGCCAGGCTCCACCAGGAACAAGCTTTGGAGAGGAGTCACTGCAGAACAAATAATACGCACCTGAGAGACGGAAAAGAGGCAACAGTATCATCACTCAGACTTTACAGAAAAGGGATAAAACACGTGTTTTATTAAATGCAAACTTCAGACTGTGACCTTGGTTTTCTCCAGGTATCTTCCCTTTCTCTTCTTAGCACTGCTAATCCGTAACAGATTTCCCTGACTTAGTCACTTGGAATATTAACCTGACAGGATCTTTTGCTCAGTGACAACTCCGCTTTTACTCAGAGAGCAGCGTAACTGTGCGGTTAAACACGCAGAGCATCGGCTATACAGGCAGTGAGCTCACAGTCCAGGTTACTTCCTGAAATAACGGCTATAAAGCATTAGTAACCAACGCCTGCTGCCCCCCCAGCTGGATTCCTCTCACAGGTAAGGGTCCTGCACACGCATTCCCATCTAAAGACTGGTTACACTCCTGATTTCCCAGAAAGCCGAGTGGAGCCACTCTCGCTCTCACCTACGCTACTCAAGTGCTCCTTAGATGCTAATGACAAGGATGATGCTGTTGTCAGTCTGCTGGGGGCAGATACAACGTGCAATGAGATGCAGCAGCTCTGGGGCTGCAGTGAAGACAGACTGGAGCGTGATTTCCGAATAAGGAGACACTTGGTGACAGCGTGCAGGCCAATTCTGGACAGGTCTCCTCAAATACGCTCTTTCAGGTATGTTTTCCAAACAACTACTTGTGATGGGAGTCTAACGCTTGTGTTTTTTCTATGGAGGAAGTTACAGAACACAGCTGTTTGCTCACGATGCTTAGTGACTTAGTAATTCTTAGGTAGAGCAGACCACCTCCCTGCCCTTCTTCTAACACACTGTTACTCGTTTATAAATACTAGCGTATCCTCTTAGAAACTGTCCGTTTCCAAATCATAAGCACAAAGACTCTGGCTGACTCGAATGAGACTGCTTACACACCTAGGCAGTCCAATACCTCGCCTTTCTCGCCAGGACGTTCTTGGGGAAAAAAAAAAAAAATCAATCCCAATTGATTATTTCCTGATTGCATAAATATTTAACTGTGTACATGTATAATCACACGTAAGACAGGGTTTTATATCTTGTATTATTTTGAAAACATCATCTTAAACATGAACTTCTCTTTAACAGTGCTGGTTTTGCTTCCATGATTGAAACCTTTGTAAATCCACATGAAGCTCCGCATTTATCATCACTATTCCATTAGCAGTTCTGCAACCTACTATAAAGTGACTGCTTCAAACTTCGTAATGTAACTAGGCTATTAAATCCTCTGTGCCCTGCTCAGGAAGGCACCGGTTCCTGACCAACTGCCCGTAAAGTTTACAATTTTAAACATTTAAATTTACTCCACCGCAGCTGGCAGCACCATCTTTCGTTGTCAAAATGATGACGTGGCTCCTGTGGTTTTTCTGTGTAGGAAAGAAATAGCATCCCTGGAATACCAGGTAGGCAAATCAGGCCGATGTTTATGGTTGTGCTTAGCACTCTCAAATCACAAGCTGTTTATTTGCCTTTATTGCAATGAGGCCTTTTTCGTGACGCTGGAATGATGTTTCTTTGCAGTGCTAGTTCATTCTGCTTACGTTTGCCAAACCACCACTAAGGAAAGCCTTATTTCAACCCAGTTGTAACAGTCAGGGTTTAGGGCTCCCAATATTATACGTACAGGAAAGACTTGGTTCTCACCTTATGCTCATAAAAGGTATCAATAAGAGTTATGAAACGACGAGCTTGTGTCCTTTTTGCCATTGTAAGAAGTGGTATATCACGAACAAAGACTGTGTCAAAATGCTTTGATACCTCCAAATAGTCACTGGCACCAAGAGGCTGAAACAAAACACGACAAAAATCCACGATAGAAAGATATATAAGCATGGTATCTTGAAATACTACAATTACAGAAGAGAGGGTGTAAAGTTCTCATCATATTCTTATTTTTGTTTCTTCGTACCTTGCTTCAGGAATGCTTGTTTGCCCCCACTGACATAGATATATAGGGGAGCTTATTGATAGCATCAGCTTTACCTGTGGCTCTTCTGCATCCTGACAAGGTTAAGATCTCTGACAACCTGAAACTAAATAATCACTATAAACCGTAACTGATAGAACAAAAGAAAAGCCAGTTAAATACAAAGTCAACCCGAAGCATAAATGATTTGAACAGCAATCAGGACGCTTTCCAGCAGCAACAGTTTTAGACAATTGCACAGGCTAGTTACTAAATTGTAAGTAGACCTGCATTTAGTTCACCTGAGAGTAACCCACACTGAGTAACAACCTCATGTTCCAAGTACTGAAAGCAACACGAAACAGGGAAAAGTACAGTTTTGTAGCAGTTCCTTTGTTCATGGCTTCACCCGTTGCAATGAAATAAAAACCTTTAATACAAACTTACTAGTTTCTGTTTGTGTACCTAAACCATCAACAGAAGATATGCACCAGTAGTAGTATCTCATTCAAGTACACATTCAGATACATTCCGTTCAAATTACTTTTTGGTTACATGGAAGGTAATTTTTTCTGCAAGTTCCACCCTGTCAGTCCTGCAGCCAGTATTTTATCTTGAGGAATTACCACACTATGTCTAGAAGAAAAACCTGATACTTCTGAAATTTGTCCCATTCGTTCTCCTTGTGTGAGTGCTTCAGCATCTTGGACGCAACTGCTCCATAGAGCAAGACAAGCAGCATTTTGCCTGATGATGTCACACCTCTCTTCCCAGCCAATGACACGTACTGTACCAACAGTAAAACTTGGTTATAGAGCACCGCAATACTGCTAATGTCTTAAAAGCAGTAAAAAACAAAATTCTGTCTCTAACTGAAACCGCTAGACAAATTTGCTGTGGGCCAAGCATAACTGCTTAACTAGAACTCTCCGGCAAGGAGTTACTTCGAGCAATTGCTAATGCTGTCCATGACCAGGATTTTGGGTTTTATTTAGATGCAAGAAGGAAAAACCCATAGAAATGGTCTAGACCATATGCAAGCACAGGAGAGTGAAGCCCTGATGGCATTCCAGAAATTCTCCTGAAAATTAATGGGAATAAGCTAGAGCTTCTCACAGCTGAGCCCCCCAGGCAGGTATTAAAGCCTCTGACTCTACCAGATTCTCTCACTGCAGCCTCAGGAATCACCCTGCATTCCCACTCACAACCACACAACTTCTCGTGACTTCTATGGAAAACAGTTACTACAAAAACCTCCAAGTGTTCTTAGCAGTGTTTCAGAGCAGTAGTTACTAGACCTTCTCCTCAAAGTTACACATACTGTTTATTCTCCCCTTCCGTTTCAGTCTCCCAGCCACTACGATGGACTTCTTGGCCAGAAACTGAGAAACTACCAGCACCAGCTTCATGCACCTCCTCTGAAAAGAATCTAATCTGGACAAAGAGCAGCTGAACTCCAAATGTTCTGATGAAATGCAGCACGAAAAGGTTCAAGAATGTGAACTGGGTGAACATTACGGAGCTAGCCCACTGCTCACCTCACCACAGACACCAGAGCTAGCTGGACCACAAGCGTATCAAGTGCAAAAGAAAACAACGGAAGCACTAAAACCAACCCAACTAGGATGCTGCTGGAGATTGTAAACCTGGTGGTAAGCACATGGTTGAGGTAATGGTAATTTTTATTCTGTGCATTGTTTAGTACAGAGATCAAGGATGGCTGTGTGCTGAGTACCTGAGAGGGACAACAGCAGTGATCTTATTGCACATGAGACAGGAAATTATTTCTCACATCTCCCTTCAGGTGAGAAATTACAGACATCACTGCTATTCAGGTTCATTCTTTTATCACATGAAAAACCCAAACACTCCTGCCAAAGCCCAGAACCCTGAGGAATTATTCTGTTTTGCCTCAGTGTGATATACTTTCTTACCCAGACCGTATGAATACATTTTCCTCATTTCAAAAACAAAGTATGAAATATTAAAAGTGAAAGAGAGAGAGAGAGAGCAATTACCATCTTCAATCTTTTGTAAAATCCATAACCACTGAGCTATTAATCTAAGAACTTGGTGGGCACTTTGGTGGATATCCAAACATGAAAATGAAAATCATGGGGAGTCAGAGGGACGAAGCAGGTGGAGGACAAAAATAAGGCTAATGCATTTCAAGTGAGAAGACAGTAAGATGCAATACTACTTCTGCTCTTTATACAGTCATAAACCCACAGCTCATAGAGGGTTACAATACGCATCTTTATCTCAGCCAAACAAAAATTCCATCTCCTTCAACAGTGCAAAAAGCAGGCAATTCAAAAATTCCTCTAATTAAGGACATAAAAGGCAGATCATTGTGAGCTCTTTAACGAGAATTTCTAAAACACCTACGCTAGCACTAAGTGATACCATTCTGTAAATGTTGGCAGGAACGTGCCTTTGGAGATTCCAAAATCTTACGGAGAAAGCTCTGAGCCTAGGAGCCACGAGTATTTTAACAGAGTAAGTTTGTGCCTCCCTGCCAAGACTCCAGGCTAGCGAGGTGCAACTGAAACCCAAGAGTCAGCCAGTCTGTTGTTATATATGGCTCAGCTGGCACCAGCTGTAGTTCTTTATAGAGAGGAGTTCCCAAACTCTCTCCTTTTACCCTGGAGAAGAGCTTTTAATCTTGTTCCCAACAAGACTTACTCTCATCTTAGATAGGTTCTTTAATTTCCTTCTGTCTTACTCTACTTACTGTAAAATGAAGGAACCACCAGCAAATTTGCAAATGCTCTGGAGACAGTTTAAAGCCCTTCTCGTACTCCTCCAAACCTTGGTACTGGCCCAATTTCCAAGTTGCCTGCAATTGCTTCAAAGCTTTTAACTCACTAACTACACTCAAAACGCTCCAAATGCAGCAGACGGTGATGCAGGGGCACCCTGACAGCTTCTCCAGCCACGTTCTAACTGACCTGCTGCCCTTGCAAAACTGGCATGAGGCTAGCACAGGCACCCACATACCAACTCTGCCACACAGGAGAGTCAGGGAAAACGGGCTCAAGGCTGGATTACACGGCTGCTACAGATCCTGGCGATACGCTCCACATACAGAAGCTCTATGGAGGCGCAGATTTCTGCTGTTTCAGCAGCCAACAGCCCTCCCCTCACCTTTACAGTATTGCCTACAGACCCTTCTCCCACACCTTCCAGCAAGTATCGGCTGGATCCTGACTGCCAACAATGAATATAGGCTCGGACCAGGTAACAAGACTAGCAGCATGTATTTTAGACACTTAGCATTGACCTCTGTATAACCCTCTGGGACTGACGTGTATTTTATGGACCTCAAGCAGTCACAGAAAGCATTTCATTTCTGTCAGTAGCATACATGAAGGTATCTCTTCCTTTGAAGTTGCTAATGAAGCTACAAACCCTCCTAATATTGATGTAATCCTCTTAGTAGAAGTTTAGCCTGATTAATCTGGTGCTCTGAACAACATTCTAAAACTAACAACTTGATTTGGTTTGTGGTTTTGGTACTGTCTGATCTTGTTTTTTCATCAGTTATTGATCAGAACTCAACTTCAGAACCATAACACACTTATGTAACAATTGTCATTTACCATTTGTTCTTTTCATTTAAACAAAAACCAAACCAAAACCATTAACAGACAAGAATCTTTCTTACAGTATTACTGTTCCTGCCTCTGTAAATAAGGTAAAACTCTTGTAGATTTTTGTCATTAACTCTGATGCCAGGAGTCAGTATTTTATAGGCATCACACTAATGCAAAATGCATTAGCACTACCATGGGCTACTCTCCCGACAAGGTGTTTACTCCACTTCAGCCTGCTTGACTGAGTTCTCACCTTCATTTGGTTTTGTTTCTCTGTCTACTTAATGCATTTTCAGCTATCATCATCTCAGTTCAAGTAGGATGTTTATTATTTGGAGCTCTCTCTCTATGGACTGTGTTAAGAGTTAGTCATCTCCTGTTTCTGTTATATATTCCATTTAATTAAAGTATAAAGCATCCTTCTTCTTTGTTGACTCATCAATGGCAAAGGAGCTCATCTTTCAGAGATTGTCTGAAGAACACAGAATGCTTTACGTGTGTTAGAAAAAGATACTTCATCTCAAGGAAAAATTATTTTTGTTGATGTTGGGCGCTCTTCCCAGAGTTATGATTGACAACTACCTTCAACACTTCCTAAAACCAAAATACAGTTTAAGATTAGATAATGTTTACACCTTAGTTGTACACCAAGAGCATGCTGAAGTTTAAATAGAAATGTAAGATGGCCAGGCAGATAGCTAACTTGGTTAAAAATCTTAAAGACGCTGCTGGAAGTGCAGATCTGTGGGAAAGCTCGGTAAGTTACAGGCAAAGACGAGAAGTTTATCTGAAGCATTATTAGTAAACTGAGAATTTAATTAGGAAGGCAATTTCTTACCAAGTTTTACTGAGAGTTTCTGGTGGCAAAAAAAAAAGGCATGTCATTGTGTAATTAAAGATCACGTCAGAGGGCATACCGTGGAAAGATCAAAGTAACAGGCAGTTTTGTTTTGGAGCTTTCTAACTAAGCACTGCGAGTTGCCCTGCAACTTTAAGATCATTATTTTAACTTGTTTAAACACTACTTGACATGAGGCGATACAACTTGTTAAAATGTCCACTAATTGATTCATGATTCTTTCTTTTCAAATATTCCCCCTTAGCAAGTAGAACATGTATCAAAGACACCGAAAATAAACAGAGTAATGATGCTTCCAGCAATAACTACACAAATGAAAGCGACATTTAAAACCATTATTAAAGTTGAAAAGTCAGACATATATGTTAGACAGCACCCAACAACTACAGCTACACCCAACAATCCTGCAGTGCTAAGGATGACACCAACGGTTAGGAGTTGTTAATGAAGGAAATTCCCTCAAAATGATTCCGAATCATTATGCTGCAAATGCAGCTGAGCTGTGGCATCATGTAAGGGAGACATTCAACTGACTTAAAGGCAGACACTTGCATTCCTAAATCCCTTGGTGCCTTTGAAAATAGTGCTTGTTTGGTTTCTTTTAAAGCTTGGTTACGTGAAGCTGTTCACCTTTGGAACTGCGCCTTCCCCCTGGTCTGTACAGTGCGCCTATTGCACGGAACAACAACCTAACCAAAACTGTTTGACACTTCTTTGTTATGTTAATCTACACAAACACTGCACCTTGCCAATTACAGAGAGGCTACACAACTTCTAGGACAAAAATAAAAAATCACAGTAAGATAACCTGGAACAACATAGATATTAAATTTATTCTCTTAGCTTTGTTGTGCTGTAGTATGTTTGTTAATGGTTAGTAACCCAAATTCCCTTGCTCTGTTTTCCAGCTCAAACTGAAAACATTTATTTAACAATTATTTAAATAATGTAAAAACAGTAAACCTGCTATGTTCCTGTAGCCCCATATCCTCCAATCAGCAGTTGTCTAGGGTGAATACAGGAATAGGATATGCATATGGCAATACCTGCTGATACACCTTCCCAGGTACCAGTGACTTGCTGTTCACGAACTTCCATGCATTGCTGTATCAAACGCCTCGCGTTTAACGCCGCTGCTCTTAAGCCTACCCACCCACAAAATCAGTTTTATAGATACGCTTTCCTATCACGTCACGACACCGTGTTCACTGATGGCAGCTGGATGAATGGATATTTCATCACCTAATGAAAAGCCTGTAGGGTCCATGAAGAGAAGTTGCTCAACCTTTGCAAAGAAAAGGCTAAAATGTGTTTGAGTACGCTGCAAAGTTGGTGTTCCCAGCAGAGGGCAGCAGCTGCTACGCACAAGCGAGAGGAAGGCTTCAAAAGATACCTCTGTGAGGAAGACTGTACCTCCTCACTCCCTGAGGACACCCGAAGATCACATATCAAGCACTCTGTGGTCTAAATTATTTATACCAACTCAAGATTCTACCTGTCACGATTACCAGGTTTTAAACAAAATTTTCAGAGGGAAGTGAAGAAAGAAGTCTGACAGAGGGGGATTTTTCTAACGAACACTGACCTTTAAACACAGAGAAATGAAACAACTCCGATGGGGTAGTAAGAGTCATATTTGCAAGATTGCTGGTTCATGACATGGAAGTTTTAAAGTCAAGTTAATATGTGTGTTTTATTTTAAAAAGCATTTTCATCTGATCTTTGGATTTATGTGCAGCTGCTGAGAAAAGGGATAAGAAAAAAGTTTATTAAAAGTTAGAGTTATGAGATCCGACCATCGAAAAAGCCTTCTAGAATGTGCCAAGGACATTTATGAACTGTAGTTGCTTGTCAAGAACCACCTTCTTCAAATCCACGATGGTGGCAATCTTTCATTCACACATTAATTCAATGGAAAAAACCAACTAATTACGTTTTGGAGCAATCTAACTCGATTGGTGACTGTATCCCTCATTGTAGAGATGGAGAAAGTGACAAGAAGACATCAGTGAAATGCCACAAAGAATGGGGGAAGTTTATATTACCATTAAAATATTCGGCTTGGTGCCTCTCCCAGTCTTCTCTAGCTGTATTTGTTTATCTTATGGGGCCTTAAAAAAAGCCGGTACGGTGACAAACATTGTGATGAAAACCAAGCACAGTTCCCCTGGATGACAGCCCTGGAGAAGCACGTTTACAGGACTTCGTTCTCGTGAGCAGGTAACTGCTTTCAAGCCATGACAAAAGTTACCACGTGCCACGCTGCCACCACATAAACCCTGGGGTGTCGGATCTGAAAAATTGCTTCTCATTTTGCTCTAAAGCAATGAAAATAGATCACTACCCTCTCATCCAGGATTTTTCAGTTTTCCACAGTAGAACAAAAAAGCTAAGTGTATGAATTTGCTATTAACTAAATGAGCCAGAACTTGGTGTTTTCCTCAGCTGGGACACTATGATTTATAAACTGATGCACGCAATAATGTGACATGATGCTTTCTGCAAAGACAACTCCATGTCACATCAGCATTGCATACAATATATTGTCGGTATTTTCTTTTTATGAGTATTAAGGGACAACTGATATCTGATGTTATTTAAGACAGAAATAACTCCTTATTCTCTTGACATGAAAAAATTTGATGCTAACACATAAAAAAAGAAAAAGAGACCGTAATACCAGAAAGGCACCAACCAAAGGTCTTCGGGTATTAATTACAAAAGCAGCTAAATTGAAAACTCTACTTAAAGCTAGGAGATGTTTCAAATGGTATTAAGTTAATAATCACCGAGTTGCTATTTTCATCTAGTATGTATTGGGTGACATTTCACAAAATCATGTGATAAAGTGGAAGATGTTTTCATATTTCCCTTTGGAACAGAATTTTGATTCTATTTCAAAGGAAACATTAAGGAAGTTGAAAAAGTTTTACAGACAGTTCATACGAATTAGTGTATTACAAAAGTTACTTCCTAAATAATCCTCTGAGTGATTTCAAACAAATCTCCTTAATCCAGCACCAACAAATGTAGAGTTTTAGGTCTGGCCATTTATCCCTCTGAACTGCACTGTAACAGTTACCCAAGACCAGAGGAGAAGACACATTGTCACGACGATGTGAGAGCGCAGTCATAGGGGTGATGAGCTATTTCTCCAAAACAGCGATCCTTTCATACACTGACTCTTACAAAACTTCAGATTCTTCTTTCTGGAATCATTAAGGGTTATGAATGGCCAAAGGAATCAGTTCACCAAGTTTTGAGTACAACGATGTCCACTCATGCTGCCATGATTATTGAGAACAACATGAGCAGTGGTAAATGCCAGTTCCAGACATCTCAAAAAAAAAAAAAAATTGCAACTCCAAGATAATATTGCAATAATTCAGCGTAATAAAAAAACCCAAAAAACCTGATTCCCTTCATTACGCTCACTCACCGATCTACGAATAATGGTTTTGGAATCATAAGCTGAATGTAACAGAGGAAATAAGTTTAATCAAAGTTAACTGCATTAACTAAATCACATTAGGCGATATTTTGAGTTATTCTGTCAGAAGACATTGACAATACAAACTTTTTCACACATACAAAAAAAATCTTGCTGTCTTGCATTTACTAGATGGAAAACACGTAAACAAATGCCTAAACAGAGCTGATATCCACTTTCCATGAGTTTCCCCTTACAAATGAATACCTCCAACTGTTGTCATGTGAACACACATCTGTGTGTGTGAACAAGCATTTATTTGTACAAATCTGGTCAATTGCTGTATTTCTGAGAGTAAAGCTATTATGGACCTTGCTCTTCAAGTTAGGCTTTCCTTTAGCAGTGGCTCAGTGAGAAGTTGTAGTGCTTCCGTGCTGCAGATCAGGAATGTCAAATTTGGAAGAAAGGTGGCTTTGGTATCAGGGAAGTGTCTTATATGTGTCCTGTGAAACCCCACTCAAATCCAAGAAAGTTAGAAGCCTTGGAAAACCACAGTCTGAACTCCCTGCACAGTTCGATGGTTTACTCCCAGAAGCGTGAGGGCGCTGAGTGCAGGTTATCCCTCAAGTTTGACCGGGCACGTTCCCCTGTCAGCTGCTGAACTCATTCACTCTGTATGTAGGCACAGTGAGACAGTTGCCAACAGGCAGTGGGACCCCAACTCAAGTCTCTTGTCCCTAGTTTCAGACAATTTAAGACCAGAAGAGATCATGACATCCTCCAACTTCCTGAATTTTAGACAGAGCTAAGCCTAAGAACTAGCACTTCGCTCAGACACATCTTCCTAAAACGACACCCAGCGCTGACCCACAACACAGTACAAGGAGACTGCCAGTTCATTCACTACTTCAAATGTGTGAACGGGTGCTCGTAAATATCTATAAATATCTCTGTCTATCCTTTCAGTCCTCTTTTTGATGAGCTGAACAAATTGAACTGTAAGTCTGTCACCCGAGGGCACAAATTCTCCAGCGCCAATGATGTGTGGTTTTTTCCAACAGCCTCTTCCGGTTTTTCAATGTCTTTTCTAAAATTCTGATGTCAAAAGCACACCTAACATTCTACTGTCAATCTGAGATGTTTTCAAAATCAAAACCTGCTTTCTCCCCTCCTAGATATTTCCACGGTGCCCATCCCAGATGAAATTAGGCCTAAAAGAGCTAACACAGGACCAAAGTCTCCTTTTAAGCTGCCTGCCCATTACAACACTTAAATCTATTTCCAAGTCACTATGCCTAGGACAGAGTCTCCTCCTCCAGTGGGTATGACTCGTGTTCCCCATTTCTAGGTGTAAAATTTTGTGTTTGCTTAGATTTAAAAAAGCCAAGATACACCAAACCATCTTCCTCCTCTCCAAAATCCCAGTTCTGCTGAGAAATGAACTGCTCCCAGCACCCTCATTTTCACTGCTCCTCACCCCATACACACGGCACTTTTCGTATTTACAGTAAATCTGTATTAGCATTCACGCCGTACTCAAAAGTGCTCAGGAAAAAAACCCATTGTATTGGGCTTGGTATAAAAATGCATTCATTAGAAATGCCACACTCAACAACAATCCTTCGGTAACAGTTGTTCTGGTTTGTTAGTTCACTAACTTACCGATCCGTTTAACACACACTTTCTCCACGCTGCATAATGCCAGGTTCTTAGTAAAACCAGCATCCTACAGAACTTAAGCCTATCCACAAAATCAGCGAGACTGGAATTCATTTCACTTCCATTCTTTAGGTATCTACTGTGTGAATCCAGAACCAGCTTCTCCGTTACCCTTTCTGGTCTAAAATCTGACTGACAGCCTGCAGCTATACTGGTCACCACGCTTTTATGGGGTTTGCTTGTTTATTTTTTAATATTGGCACCTAGTAGCACTTTTCTAGTGCCGTCGAATTTCTCTTGCACTCCAATGTTTATCAAAAATGAAAAGGCAGAGATCTCAGTCTAGTTTGCCAAGACTCCAATGATTCAAAATGTATTTGCAGGCTATTTTTAACATATGCTAACTACTAACAAACTGAAAGTTATTTTATTATTTTTAATGAAACAAGTATTTCACTCTGCTTCACCTAGAACAAGTAGTTTTTACAAAACATTCTCCTTTTTCCACACCATTCATAAAAGTTCATCCATCTAAAAATACGCCAATAACATTCAGATAATATAAAGCACACCAAAAGTCCCTTTTTAGTTAAAAATATCAAGGATTATAGCTGAGCAGACATGATATTTGCCCATGACCTGCAGCTTGTCTTTAACTTTCCTGCACTTCATAACTAGCTCAACATACTTCTACTATCTTCTTCCTCAAAAAGTCCTTCTTGTTCTTTTTTGTTGTTGTTGCTTACACCTCCCTGTCCAGTTATACTTCTCTTTTGCTTTTGAAAATTGTTTCTGAACACTCAGATATGTGATTTCACTAGCTGGAAGTTCCTTCTGGTTACGCTGAAAGTTAGAAAATTATGGAGAAGATTGTCCCTACGCCACACCCATTTCCAGATGAATTCATCACTGTAAGCACCCTTAAAGCTGCTCAAACTAAATGACCTTGTACCAGATGCGGTACATTTTTATGCTAGAAAATTATCACCTGAAATTTCAGGCTAATTACACTTCACCATTTTCCGAATTTCATCTATAGCACAAGCTTCCCAAACACTGGTATTTTTTTCCTTATATGCTTTTTATAGCCAGGTGCTCAAGAAGCAACGCACCTCGTGCTGTTTGCAACAGACGCCTATCAGTACTACCCTCTTGGGCTGGTTAATTAGTAGCCTTTGATTGATTGTATTTGATTGATATGTATTCCTTGCATTAATTAACTTGAAGGCAGGTGCCAATGTCGCTAATATTGCATACTGCCCTCCATCTCTTTTAGCCACCCCATCCTTAAGCAGGCTGTAAGCACTGATTCCGCATTCTTATTTTATTAATTGCCCCGCAAAGTTTCAATAATATCAAATATATCTCATTTTTCATCATTAATGAGACTTTCCCATTTATCACGCTTGCCACGAGGTTTATCACTGATACAAAACCAACTGCAAATCTTGTTTTCAGTTCTGTTCTAAGTTTAATTGGCTCTTATAACACCAACTTGAAACTGCATTTATCTACCTAAGATGCTTTGCTGGGGCTGTCAGTTAAGCCCCATCTTGGTTGCTACAGGCTCCAGCTAGGAAGGCTCCCTGCCCTGTGTCCCTTCTCTGCCTTCCCACAGGACTTTGTCTCCATGTCCTGCACAGAGAAACCTGCAGACTGACTCTAACCAAACCCAACAAATTCCCCTCCACTATTTTCTTTTGTGGATCTTCCTTTTCATCGCATTTTTCTCATCCTCCTAGTTTGCTTTTTCTTAATAGCAGCATTCACAATGCCTGCCAACTTACCTACCATGTGGCACCCAACAGGACCAAATAGCTACGTCTTCTACAGATTTCTGCTTCATCCCTCCACAAAGAGCTCCCACCATTAGCCAGCTTACTCGAATATACATGGATTACTTTATACTTCTGTCATGTCAAATGTCTCCTGACTTTGGTGGGGGAGGTGATTAGCTACAAACCATCACTGCACTCTTCAGATCCTACCTATTTCTTCTGTAGTATCAGTGGGAATGACTTCCCATTCTGACTGGTAAAAAAATAAGATACTGCATATGTAAATTCTCCCACCAAAAAGTTAAAAATTTCGTTAAAAAGAGGAACACGGTTTCATGGTTTGACAACTGAATTCTTCTTCCTCCTTTTAGCAGATTTTAATGGCAAATGGAGCAACAGGGCAGGCGAGGTCTTAAATACAGCTTCCACCAGCTTCTGTGAATTTTTTACCATTGCTATGAAGCCCTATAAAAGTTTACATTCATGAAAAACATCATATTAGAGACAACTCAAGCCGTTTAATGGCCAGTTCTGAAGTTCATGACTACACTTCTCTACCTGAGGTGAGCACAGTGATACCACCTTACCAATATCACCACTGTAATATTCATGAAGGTACCTCAGTGGTCCAAAGAGAGAAGTCATGGCATAATAAATAACTATATAACAGTTAAAGGTAGAACAAATGGAGGCATATGCAGAGAGAATCAGCCATGACTGAGGAAGCTGTTAAAGAAAAACATTTATTGTCTGCTCTGTTTTATTTTTAAGCATGGGATTATTGCATTAGAGACTATCATAATGCATCTGCAGAAGGTATTGGAATTGAGACACCATGACTTCAAGTCCTGCGCGATCAGCGTAAGAACAACGCTCTTAAATAATGCTTAACATTTTCTAAGGATTCTCTTTACTTGTTCTGAGCACAAACCAAGCACCTTGACTCCATTACACCAAGATGCTCTGAACCCCACATAATTCTTCCACAGGGTCAGAACCTTCAGGCTCAAAGTAATGGCTGTTGCCACGTGAGCGAACAGAGAACTTCTTCAAAGCAATTTATCATTCCATTTAAGTGCATACGGCATTCGCTGGACTAAAGAATTTCACAAGCGTTCACTGACAGCAGTTTCCTGATACGTTCGGAGACAAAATGAAGAAAAAAAAAAAATCTCAAAACTTTTAAGGAAAAGCAACCTGTTCTACCCATGACATACCCCCATTTTCATAAAGGGCTGGTTTGGTCTGAAACTAAAACCCAACAGAGCCTAAAATCTACAGTGTAAAACAGAACCAGTGAAATTTCTGTCCAAACAGTTATCTACTTGGCAGCTACACGGAAGTGAAAACTTAATGTTATAACCAAAGGACTGCTCAGCACCCTGAATTGAAGGTGCTGTCAGCCCAGCTTAGAGCTGTGATCATTCAACAACCACCTCAGGTGTCAGCAGACAGGTCACTAAAGCACAATGCAACTTTTGGGGGACTGTCCCCAAACCCCCTGGAGGTCGCATACACAAAGAGCTTTTCAGGAATCACACCCCACATGCTTAGCAGAATTTGGCAGTATTTAGCAAAATTTGGCAAATTTCGAGAAGGACTGGAACGGAACAGGCTGTAATACAGTCACACTGTAATACAGTCACACTGTAATACAGTCACACTGTAATACAGTCACACTGTAATACAGTCACAATTAAGGCATGCAACAGCAGCTTTACTCTAGTGGTGCCAGGATTACCATTCCTTTGCTTGAGTAGCGACTTAAGCCCCGGATTTTAAAAACAGTATTTGAATGCTATTTATATAGTGTATGTTGTGACTACTAATATTCCAGCAATTACCTTAGCTCAGGCACATACTATACGAGGAGTTTGGAAGACAATCTGTGATCTACTTAAGGCTGAATTTACTGTATCATTAAAAAGAAAACTATTGTTGTTCTTTTGGGGAGTTCTTTTTAATTTTTTTTCCTGTTAAATTTAAATTCAAAATCTTTCTGCCAAGTTTAAAAAAGCCCTTTTAATTGAGTACAACTTGTGAAAATAATGAGGTTTTGTGTTCGGGGTTTGTTGTTGTCTTTTTTTTTTTTTTGAACTGTGAAAAGTCTGAGCATTAGCTGATCTAGATTTGACTGGATACTCACTCTGTCACACAGCTCTTCAAACGTGAAGTCTGCAATGGTTCCACACGCTTTATTCAGCCTCAGCTCTCTGCCTTGCACTTTTAGAATCCTTGGTCTAGTTACTATGGGAACATGAACAAAGACTCAATCTTCTCTGGATAATTACTATAAAATTCATCTCTTACAGATAGGAAATGCATAGCTTGATGAATAATAGCACATGATTCAACACATAAATTAGACAAAATGCTGATACAATGACTGCCACTTGAGTGTGGCATCAACCCATATACAGCCATGGAACTTATTAATTGGTCAGTGGAGATTGGGCATTGTGTTCTAAATGTATTCTCTTTCAAGAGAAATTAACTTACGTACAATCATTTTGTTTCTGAGCCAGCTCATCAAACAACTTATCCATGACAGCCTCCACATCAGCTTCACTTGTGCTACAGTGAAAAGAATAATAGAATATGAAATTAATAACACTTGAAGCCAACATCAAACAGCTGCCTGAGCCTGCTTAGCTTTTTGCCCATAAAAAAGAGAACAGGATGTTATGCTCTAGATACAAACATTAGATTTAGGATACACTTAAAAGTAGAGAATATTAACTCTCAGGTAGATGATTCTGCCTTATTTGCATACACTGAAAGACTTCTGTGTTTTGAGCTGTTTCCAGTAATGAGGCAATACAGGCAGAGCGGATCCATTAACACTATGTGTTCACAATGAGAAAAAAGGCTTCTGGCTCTATCTTGCAAGCAAAATAAGAGTAAATAGATGAGGCAAGGCAGTCAAGCACCTAAAGAAGTATCCTTTGAAATTCCTGAAAGGGAACTTGGTGAAATTAAATATTGCAGCAGCTTTCGGGGGGTGGAGGTGGGGGGGCAGGCTGTGAATGAAATAATTTGCAAAATTAAACTATGGAATTCAAAATACCAGCACAATTTCTGCATTAGTTTTTCCCTTGTGTTCCCCACACTATTTGGGAAAAGATCAACTACAGACAGTAAAAATGCCAAATATCTGTGCTGGGAGCTGAGGTAAAGTTTCTATTCATCATACAATTTCCACAAGAAATATAAATCAGTCTGATCAGAGAACGTTTTTTGTCACTGATGGGTTACAGGGTCAACCTTCTGTGGTTCATTCTTAAAGACAGATAATATTTCTAGCTGAGAGTAATAAATTAATTCTATGGGAGACTAGAATAAACTAGAACTAGGATACATAACACGTCATTGACATTTGTATAATCTCATTTGTGCGAAAAATCTACTTTTATAGGTCGTGGATGCGCTCAAGTTGCATTGCTTTGCATAGTTCTAGACTTCCCCTACATGATGAGTGATGATCAGCATGTTACACAACTATTTTCCTGTTCATTAAGCTTTAAGCACCTCGAAAATGTTAACAACAGAACTGAAATAACTACTTTTTAGCTCAAGCTTAACAACAGCAAACCTTGCAGACACAAAGAATTTAGAAAAAACCACCAAAAGCTTCTACAAGTGCCATTTCAAACACTTTAAAAAAACCTTTCCTGAACAGATTACAGATTATAAAACTGTAACTTCAGAAAAAAGCAGTTTCTCTAAAACTGTAACTTCAGAAAAAAGAAGTTTCTCTCAATGTTGATATTTGTGTGATGCTTTCCTCTGACAAAATGGCAAATGAAAAGGAACAGGCAAAACCAGAAAAAGCAGCCGTGAAAGGAGGGAAAGGTGCATGTGTGCGTACTCTCTGACATACACGTGTGCATATAACCATCAAAAACGTTGATGAAAAGGCTACAAGAATACGATGCCTTGGTGGATACTGGCACCTCATTGCCAAGAAAGTTTGTTTTGAAAATACACACCTGAGACTGAGATCAAGGAAGTTGCTTCAGTGCAGAATCCTCTAATTGTGTTACACTGATTGCTTTCAGGTGAGCATGGAACAGCTTCTAGCAACCCTCAGTTGCATATTTTAAATGAAGACTACACAAATTATCAAGCATAAAAAGGATTTTAAAAAACTGGTGATGATACTATAATCATTAACAGGCAAGTATAAACATGTTGGACAAGAACATTTTCTTTTGGGGGCAAGATTACTAACTACATTTCAAAAAGCTGGAGCAAAACACTGCATAATACCTAATTTTAAAACAAATAAACATACAATCCTCACATACTAAGGTAGTTCTACAGGGTTGAAAACTCCAAGGAGCAAGTCTGAATAGAGGAATGAATGAGGTCCCTTCATAAAAAAAAAAGATTAAATAAGTATCTCATTTCCATTGGCAGCTATGGGGGTTTTTTTAATTGGGTTTTTTTCCCCCCACTGCTTCCCAATGATTTACACAAGTTGTAGAGGTAACCAATATCCTTCTAAGGAGAGAACATGGGACAGATCTGTCACCAATCTCTGTCATTCATTTGATCATAAATCTTACAGCAGAACACCATGAAATACTTCTGGCAGGTACAGCTCCTGGGACTCATTCGTGTTTCTCCTCCTCTGAGAGCTGATGCCATAGGCACCATGTTTAACCTATTCCCTACTAGAAACCACAGAGGCTCACACAGGAAAACAAGGCTCTTCATTTCTTCAGAGTACGGGCAGGGAGACAAGAAGATGGTAGGTGCTCTCCAAAATTATCAAAGAGAAAGTCAGAGAGTGCAACAATAAGCAGAGCTGTAAGCAGGGACAGCTCCACAGACATCGGAACAAGAGCCACGATGAGCAGCGCTCAGGGAACAGTGGCGGCCTCAAACAGTACTGAGCAGACACCAAAACTTAAAGTGGAGTCAGGAAGGTAGAACCAGAGTTACTTTTGAGTCCGTACAGCCAGGCTTTGAAGATACAGAACCTGCATTTGATCTGTTTCCTCTGTATGACAATTCTGTCCTTTCCTTCCAGAAGCAGGAAGAGTTACCTGTCGTAGTTCCACTTAGCAGCGCTCCTCCTTCCGGACAAGCAGCTACCATTTCTAACTTTATAATAAAGAGGTATGGACATACTTCATTCCAAATATCTGTCACATCGATGAAAATACTGCACCTTTCTTAATGGAAACATGATTTTTAAATCAATGCTGTCTGTGGGGTTGAAAGACGCAATGGTTACAAATCTGATTTTACGTCCTCGTTGTCTGCCATGCTCAGGTTGTCATTGAACAAACAATACTCTAAGAGCAAATATGAGATAGGAAAATTTCTGCAATGCAAAGATGTCAAAATATTAATATTTAAAATAAAGGATGTTTTTATTAGGTAGAGATATGCTGCAACTGTAAGCACAATTTGAATGTATTTTTTAATACATTTATTTGCAAATATAAAGTGCTAAAGAAATTTTGTCATGATAAACAGAAACAATCTGTCAAAATAGGAGGGTGTTGAGGTTTTTTCAATCCAAGGCACTGGAAACACCCAACATTAAATGAATCCTTGTCATTGGATTTCTATAAATACTTAATTACTTAAATACAATAAGGATGTTCTTCTATTATAAGAGAATCGTGCAATCTCGTACAAGAGGATATTCATTACTTTCTAACCATCTGTCACTTCAGTTCTCCAAACACCACACCTCCCCAAAAAATCTAATTAGTTTTTATTCAGTCACACATTATAAATGATGCTCGTGTGGTTATTGAAAATGTAGTTTAATGAAGTTAATATCAAGGCATAATGGAAGGCGGTTTGCTGAACAAAATGGACCAGAAGGCAAAGAAAGGAAAAGTCACACTCTGCTAATTCTACTACGCATTTTTCATTTCCCATTGACGAGGAAATTATCGGCTAGTTAGAGGAGAAAAGGAGGGCAAATACCATATCATAGATAAACTTACAGGTAGTAAAGTTTCCCAGCAGCAGGCAGCACTCGTTTCCTGTAGTCGATTCCAGAATCAAGCTGGACTACACTGCAGTATTTCTACAGAGACAAAAAAATAACAAAACAAAACCAGAATAGCTTTTCTGAAGCCAAAGCTGCGTTTAGTCCTGTCTGCGTTAGAGAGAAGACACACTGCTGTGATAAACTGTCAGCGTGAATAAGATCTGCAAAACTGAAATTCAAGATCACCAAATTGAAGTCTCCTTTACAATTATTGAAGCAAATAAGCTGGAAATTGTTCACATACTCAAAACAAAGTAACCATTTTCAAAAGTCCATCAACTAGAAAATTAACTCAGATCAGAAGCACGGGGAATGAAATGAGGGTAGATATTACACATTCTCTCTGGGTAGTGCTTTTTTGAGGGAGTGTGTAAAAATAATTATTTTCACATTAAAGAATATACATTTAGAAATAGAAAATTAAGAGTAAAAGGAGTTTAACAGACCACAATCAAATTCTAGCAATAGAAACAACTGAAACTATTTTTAGCTCAAAGTAGAAGTAATTTTATTTTTTCCTTCTACTAAGAAGATTAAAAATTTTAGGAGTCAAATATCAAATATATGAACAGCACCACATTTTGCTCCAAAACGGACCGAAGTATAAAGTGGAATAACAAAGTTTTATTAAAAAAAAAAAAAAGATTGTTTCATTTTGTAATGTCTGAAATTACGCAGCAAAGGATATTTTTTCCCCCTCTTTAAACAACCTGTAAGATTCCCAGCATGAATTAGATGTCCCTGAGTAGTACTCACAATAATTGCTTCTGTTAGAAAACTCAAACCCAGCTGTACTAAAAGGCGCTTTTTTGATTCGAGGCCTGAGGCTGAGAGCAAAAGCCTCACGAACCTCAGTGGGATCAAGATTTTACACCCTCTGGCAAAGAAAATAGCTCTGCTTCTCTGTTATTACTCCTGCCAACACACACAACTTCCGGGCGTTATATAGCTACAAGCAAAAGCAGCTATACAAGAAAGAGAAAAAGGTTTTCATATTTTAGAAAATATACCTCTATCAACAATTTACTTGAAGCAATAAAACCTTTTTTTGCAGGTAACTCAACACCATTCAAATTCTTTGGATTGCTAGAACCCACTAAATTACCCGGCTCCTTCACTGCACTACGAACTATTAGCTTAATACTTTCGTTAAGCGTTTCCTATTCTGTGTGTCGAATTTTTCAAAGCCTCCTTGAGGCCATTCAAATACCAAAATTGGAAATGTCAAATTTCATTTATAACAACTACCCTGCAGAAAGAAAAAAGCCCTTAGATTTTAGAATATTATCAGTGATTTAAAGAACAATGGCCCTTCTGAACAACCGCGGACTATAAGAGTTTACAAATAGCTGCAGGAGGGACTGGGCTGACTCACTGCACTCATTTTCTGCCCTTGGCTATTCCTAAAGGCTCTATACCTATTTTAAACCACCAACTTCTCTGCAAAGATATACAGCTGAAAAAAGAAGGTAAAAAAAAAAAAAAGCCAGCCTGAAAAAGCACAGAATCCCAGGAAAATCCATGTGTCCTTAATTCCAGTAAGTGAAAAAGCCATGCTAATCAAATCATTATCTTGGGCTAAGGCTACTGCAAACACAATAGCGTTGGTGCTACAATATTATTATAATCTATTCCCTTTCTTTTCATGAAAGCTTACAAAGGAAGAGAATAACAGAGCAGAAGAAAAAAGTTCCAGAGGCACGTAATAACATGCACAAGGGAGGGACGATGTTTAAGCTTTTCTTCAGCAACAGTCAGGCAGTCAAGGCTAGAAGGTTCCTGAAATTTCACAGCAAAGCTGATGCACTTGGCTTTTCTTTGCCAGGCACTGATGTTCAACATCTTTTTTCCTAACGTTTTATTTTTCCAAACCAGTAGATTAGCTCAAGTAATATTTTCTCAGTGTTATCCGGGGAGGGTGTGGGGGTGTGTGTGTGAAATCACGTTACTACAGCTGTGCAAACTATAAGATTATTTAGATTAGATATCTGGATATTCAGTAATGCTGTTTGTCATCTGGGAGCTTTTTTCTTGAAAACAACAGATAGGAAATCTTGCACGAATTCAGCCTCATCTCTTCAGCCTTCAAGATTTGTTTACAAACTCCACCACTCTCAGGGTGCTGCTGCACACAAAGCGAAGAGCGAATGCAGAGCTACATATACTTCAAGAGTATGGCGTGGTTGTGGCAGGGCTGAAAGGAAACAAAAGTGCACCCGAACACCGAGGCTGGTGTGAATTTATTGTGTCAGTATTTTCAGCGGTGCTCGTGGCTCAGCTGCTGATGACTGAGCAGGCTTTCTGGCACTGACACAGGCTGATGCTGCGCTGTATTAGGCAGGTCACTGTGGCTTACTACAACATAAACCAACACTAGGTGCTACAGTGTTTTAGTCCACTTGTGTTCTGCTTACAAACTTACCAGGCACCGACAGTCTTTTGTGACACCGGGATTTAACAGCAGTGACTGAGTTCTGGAGGTAAAAACTGTAGATGTAAACACTACTGATATAGCTAAGAAGTAGATGCATGTCTTCTGCGACAGAAGAAACACGTATCCCTTCCCTTTTCTCTTTCCTCAAAGTAATTAGTATTATAACTATTCAGGAAAAAACCACTGTCATTAATGACACTAGTTAAGAAAAGCTTGTGCGCTCAAAAGCTTATTCATGGGTTTGGCCCCTTTTTCAGCTACAAACATTTGCCTCAATGAAAGATATTTCTTCTCCCTATAAACTTTGCCTTGTATGTCTACAGTGCTGTATCACTGTTGATTTTAACCGGATGTAGCATCACAGTTTATTTCAAAAACACCTGTTAGATATTCTGGGTGATAGGACCTTCGAGCCAGAAAGGCAGCAGCAGCATCCCATTCAGAGATACACAAACCACAGTCGTTACAGTCCTACTGATTTTTTTGCTTCCTTAAGAAGGCAAAAGTCAATTGAACCAACATGAACAAAATGGAAAACCAGAAGCCTGCTATACAGCACTCTTCTGTGATACGTGATAAAATCATAGAAGCAGGGGACAGTTAACAGGAACAGAGAGATACTTAGTCCTTTGGGAAACATTTGGCATTTTACTATCTTGCTGCTTGGATGTTCCTAATCAAGTTCTAGTTTTGTTTCGGGGGATGTTGGGGGGTTTAATTCTGTCCTATCTTTTGAATACAGTTCTGTCTCCTATTTTTCAAAGCAGCATTCTCAGTCAAATTCTGGTTCATATTTTAATAATCTCTAGTGTATTTTTCATCCATTACTCTCTCAAGAACCACTGACTAGGAGCTCTAAGCCAGTTTCTTCCCTACGCTCCCCCTCCCCCCCCCCCCCCATTTTTTTTTTTTCTTTTCACCTCTCCAGACTGATGTTCAGTGCAGGAAGCTACTCCAGCCACTTAGAGCCCCTGCTCTAAATAAAGATAAAACAGCCATAATAATTTCCTAACCCTTCTATAGGTACACACGAGTAAGTAACTACCCCTGCTCATCACCAATTATTTTTACTGAGACACATCAAAGTTCACTCACACCTATTCTGGTAGGCACTGCATAAATATGCATAAATTGGATGGCCTGCCATTAAAACAAAATATTATAATCTGCAGAGCAACATGTTCCCAGAAAACATTCCTTAAAACATGATTGTTGTTACTAGGTTGTAAGCTTTGTAGGGTAGGAACAACCTTTTCCTGGCAGCAGAGCATAGATCTATAGGTGCTACTGGAAAACAGCATAACAAAAATATCAGAGAGATGTGTGAATAAAAAACCTCATCATTAGGTGATGATGTAGAAGAAATTAATGCCAACAAAACAGCACACGAAGATGCAGCGGTGTAGGCTGTAGAAAAGCTGAGCCCTATGCAGCAGGGAAGAGAAAGGGCGTGATAGCGGTACCAGTGACCTGAAGGGCAGTACCGGGAGGATTGCTGGCAGCGCCAGGCAATCACAGCAGCGTTCCTCCTCCAAGTTAAGAATGTTCTGGTGGAGATGGTTCTAAAGGGGGCTTCAGCACATGGTCACCTTTCATCAAAGCCAGAGTCAGAAAGGTCACAGAGAAGATATGCACTTAGCAGAGATCTGAAAGTTTTTCCTGTTGGGGTTTTCCTTGTGGACAAGGGTACCCACCGGGGTTCTTTGTGTCTACACACACAGACTTTCATTCACCTGATTCACAAAAATGCAAAATGTCCATATTTGCAAAAATTTTTTTTCCCAAGAGAAATGCTTTAAATGTTAAGCAGCTTATAATCAAAATGTATAACAAGAAAATAAAGTACACCACAATACTGTGTATGTCCAAGATAAACACTTAAAATACTGAATTTACAAAAACGAAAACCAGATCCGTGGTTGCTTGGTGTGGAAAAACAAATACTGCTCACCACTGTAAGGATGAAATACTGAACCTCAGAGAGGCTGCGTATGTGAGCATCACCAGGCATCTTCTCTCCCCTTCACAGAAGTCCATGACATTATCGTCCTGCATCATGGAACTAGCAAATCAATACTATCATTTACCAACCCTGCCAATTCAGGGAGTGTGGGGGGAGGTAAGCATCTCTGCTTTTTACCCTTCATCCTCCTGCAGCACAGGGAAAAGCCCTACAAAGATTACATACAGAAGTTCTGGTTTCTCTCTTCATCTTTGGACTAACTTCTCCAGCACCGGACTGATTAAATCCTACAGATGTGATTGCATCCTCACACTCACTAATCACCACCACGGAATCCTAATCAACAGCCAAAGCACTAAATGGAGTGCTCAGATTGTTAGTACTTAATTGTCAATGCCACGACTGTAACTATCGGTTTCCATTTTTTAAGATGGAGATTTAAACTTTCAAATTTCATTTACTTGGGCTAAACTTCTACTTTTCGTTTGAAATAAATACTTAAAATTGAAGGTGCAGTTAGTCTAGTCTATTCTTTTGGAACCACCTACAGTTTCCAACAGATTTTCTATTCTATTTCAAGTCTGACTTACCCTATTCAATTCAAATGCATAAAATTAATTAGTCATACAATTTATTTTGAAGTCATTTATGTATTTATGTATACAAAGAACAAATACAATTACGGAATTGAAAACGTAATTAGTAAGTTAAAAAATACAGCATGATCATGCACTCATTTCCCCTGAAGTGGCAGAAAAACTTTCTATTCCAGAAGAAAAAAGACAAAACCTCTAGGCTCAACTCAAGACAGAACACCTAAAGCCACAGCCTGCAGCGAGAATAGATCAAATTAGACTTTCAGCATCGCTACTGGAGAAAGTTAACCACAGACTAATACAAATAAATTCTTATTCCTGTAGGCACTACTTACAGTCCTTTGCTGCTGCAGTCAGGAACAGTAGCTATCAAAATGCTTAAGCGCTCAAGAAATTAAAGTACATGACATGATAGATTGTTAAATAGAGGAACAAAGGTTTCCAAACATTTCAAAGACAGTCAAAGTTACCTGGATAACCTGCAAGTTCTCAAGACCTGTGTTTCCCATGTGTCACGAAAACCCCTGCAATGGTAACAGACGACCTTGCAGTCCACATTAAACACGGTACTGACCACCACCTGTCCCTGTGAGCTCAAATACTATCATCAGCTCGTGACCCTTGATAACACAGGTGAGTAGGTATCTCTGAACTTTATTGAAGATCATCATAAGTTAACCCAATTGTGATTCTCTGCTCTGAATTTTAATGGCGTTAAAAAAAAAACCAACACAAAATCACATAAATCATGCTGTCAGACCACAAGATCAGACAGACCTTATCTGAGGACCTGCAGAGAAGGCGTAGACGAACAGAGATGTGAGAGTGCTTCACCTTGGGATGATCATTACCTTAATTTCCACACCTGCTGAGCCTTTCACACTCAGGTCAAATCAGACACCTGCAACTGCCACAGCAGCACTGCATCTGCAGCACCAAGAACACTTTCCATACGAGCCAAGACGAGCACAGACCTATCCCCAGGCATGCAAAGCTGCGCAGTTAGTACCCTTGGCCTCTGGTGCGGTTCTTGAGATGCACATTTAGAACACCTACTATTAATTACCAAGCCATGCCTAATGGAGACCAAGCCACTCTTTCTGAACAAAAGGAATTGTAATTTCCATCTAGGCATCACCTTCCCTTTTCAAATGCATACTCAGCACCTAACTCCTTGTATTATATAAAAAAAAAGTCACCCCACTAAAAAACACCCTACACCTGTCCACCATTAACAATACAGAGGATCACTAATATTTCTTCTCTCCCGCAAATCGGAAAAGACTGCAATTGCTCACTGGAAATTATTCTTCTCATACATTTACATCCAGCCTAAGAGAGAAAGATTCTCTCGCATCACAGAACATGAAGACACACGATGAGAACCCTCAGCCAGCAAGAGAGTTCCTCAGGTAAACAGAGCTCACTAGATGTAACCATTTTTATTTTCCATTATTTGACTCCACGTAGTGCTAGATTATCAACTAGAATATTGTTTCTTCTTTCTTAAAATTCTGTCTTAAACTACCTCAAGAAAAAGTTTCTTCATCCAAAGAATACCACTACAACCGGCATTTTCCCAAATGATTCGTAACTGTGGTAGAACAAGAATCCTGCCAAGCAAAATGCAGTGTGTAATGAAAAAATTATTTCTGACCTACTAAGCAGACCCACAGCTTTTAATTTGGGTGTACTCTCAAAGTCATTAGCAAGTGACAATGACCAGCACATTTCAGAATGTGAAACTGGTGTGACTGGGACTCACGAGCTCAGCAGGTCTGCCCGCAGCCTGCTAAGAGAAGTGCGTGAAGTGAAGCACAGTTTTTCCTCTCCGGTGCAGCTCTAAAAGGAGATCACCCAGACCATCGGTCACGAGCAAGCATGGTACAGGTGCCGGGCCTTCAGAGGGCTGCTTCTTTTATCCTTGCTTAAAACTGGCCTTGTTTAAGCAAACAAATAAAAACCCCAAACAAAACAAAACAAGAGAGTGTAAATCAAGTTGGTAACACTCCTAACTTTCTATTACACCAATCCACGAGATGTACTCTGGGGGAGGGAAAAGGAGAATGGGAATCACCAGGTATTTGGTGGTGGATAAAAACTTGGTCCGAGCGTTGCTGGGTGTGCATACAGTTTTTGTCTCCCTGTTCAGATGTTGTTGAAACAGTAGACTTTAAAGAAAATGTCAATGAATCCTCCTAGGCACTACACATGACCTCTGGGGTAATTAGCAATCATTCAAAAACAACAAGACTAAAATGTTCTATTCTTTATTACTGTCAGCTCTTGTCTTGATCAGCATTTTAATAAAGATGGTTTATTGCTAAGACAGTTTCATGAATCAGTCATAATTACATTCTGACACGCAGTGAATAGCAAAGCAAAACTAAATATCACTTCATCAACCTTTCTAACCTTTATGCAAGTATTAACTGTAAATAATTTTTTACACAATCTTACAACAGAAAATCTGCATATTTCTTAGCTTTATACATACTCTACCTTAACTGAATTTCCTGTGACCTATACCTGAGAAAAAAAAAAAAGCCTTACAATCAGGCATAATTACTTAGTCTTGCATGATATTCAGGTGTTGCCTTTCACAGATCAAATCAACTTCAAGTACAAAAGGCTATTTGTTCTACAAAACGTTTTAAGGGGTTAACTAATTTTTTTTTGCAGTCTTTTCCCCAATATGCTTCACTACCTGTAATAAAATGAGAAATTGCTACAGTAGCCTTAGATACTTCATACTTGTTCCAATTTTAAACACTGTAATGAAAAAAAAATCAAACCCACAAAAATGCGCGCAAAGAAATTTTGAGGAAAACTTTGAAAATGTTATCCACGTAGACGGTAGAGTATCAGCGAAACTAATCATGCTCAGGTTAATTTTGGATGATGAACATTTTATTGTGAATTATTTTTAAATGGACCTAGAGCCCAAAGATCTGGGAAGTGAAACACTGGCACATATAATTTTTTTAACGAATCTGTTTCTTACACTTGTGGTAAGAACATTTGAACTTTAAACTGAAGCGTTTAACAGAGATAAACTTAGAGGCAAAATTAATTCAATGAAAGTAGCACAAGTTTACATTACAGCCTTCAAAACTTTTACAACTAAGAAACCCCACTATTCTTCCTACCACAAGGAACATACGATCTATTGTACAACTTCTCAATAACTTATTTTAATGTCTAGCTACAAATCAGCTACCCCCTAAGACGAGGAAAAATAGACAATTAACTTGTAAAATAATGGTGCATGAATAAAGACAGAGACTCTTAAAACGTACTGTTCTGTGAATGGTATTTCAGATATTCAGGCAAAAGTGAAAGAATTCAGGAGGTACAGATGGGGCTGTGCCGGGTAGGAGGCAAATAGCTTCTCCTTTTTCCAGTCAGGGAGCAGAAGAATGGCAGAGAAAACTTCCATGCAATAAGAATTACACGGAACAGCTCCCCCCATTTCACGTAACTTAGGAAAAAAAAAATCCTCCTTGTAGAATAAGTATAAATAAATTAAAAAAAAACCCAAACGAAACCACCCAACCCAAAAACTAACCCACAAACCACTGTATAACATTCGGTTTTGCTGAAGAACCAGTAACAACTGTAACTTTCCATCTCTAACAAACAAGCTGTGGTGTTCTGGGAAAAACAAACGCCAAGAGTTCACTGTGAATTTATAATTCACAACATGATGTCTTGTAAGCTAAGGGTCAAATTCACCCCCAAGACGTGTGCTTCGCTGGAATTATACCCTGCATTAAGTTATTTGACTAGATTTCTTTTTTGCTGTTGTTTTTCTTTTTAACATTTGATTTGTATTTCTTTTCCCAGTATTAGCCTTTGCTCCTGCCAGTACTGTTGGCAGGGGGAAAAAAAGAAAAACAAAAAAGTAGTATTGATTTACAAAACTGGATTTCCCAGAATGAAAAAAAAAAAAGCGATTAAGATCTAAACAAAGGCTAAAGATGGCTTACTCTTAGCTCTGATGAGGTCCGCTACCTCATTACCAACGACTGAAAACTTCTGATGCATTTTGTTTCAAGGGAATCCAAAAGTCCTTGCTGTAAAGCAGGCTGGGGGGTGCAGGCTCCATTCACTCTTTCTGTATCACGACCATTATGTAAGAAGTATAAAACACTGCCTTTATGCTGCCAAACCACAATGACTCCTCTTACATCAAAGCGTTTTCACCACTAGGGGTTTTTTTCTCCAAAATTTATTCAAGCCAAGGGCAGGGAGACAACAATTCATACACGCTAATTACACCTAATTATCTATTCCTTTTTTTTTTTTTCTTTCCACCAGCTTCAGCCAGTGTTATTTGCTATCTGGGTTTCTCACAACCTCCCCTTGCCCTGTCCATCCAACTCGACAGTAAAGTCTTTGAAGAAAACGGTTGTGGCTTCTTAGAATTTTAACAAAATAAGGTTCAACTCAAATTAAATTATTCTATTATTAGTTTTGACACATTTATGTGTTAAATATCAAGGCCTCTTGGTTAATTTGGCAAATTCCTCACATCTCTTCATGGCTAGAACTGCTGGTAACACCCTCTCTTGTAGGAGCTTCTCCTCATGCTTTCTTTTCATGATCTAAATGAAATGTTTATTGGATTAAAGTTCTTATCTGCAGACCTCCACGGTGGCCTGTGACAAAGAGCTTAAAAGCTTTATTAATTGGCTCGGGCTTTTTGGGGGGGAGGCAGGACCTCATTTCACATTACATCACAAGCAAATAAAACTGCCACGTGTAATTAGACTAATTTCCCCCGATAAAGCAGGAATCAACAATTCCGTATCTATGATACACTTTGATTTACACGTTTTAATCAAATTGTAAACAAACCAAACAAGAACTCAGGGAATCCTAACAATCAGAAGAAGTGAGAAGCAGGGAGCCCAACGCCGAGCTACAGTAGCAACTATTTTATCCTTAAAGTTTTGATTGCATCTAAACGAACTGTCCAGGACCAAGTGTGCGTGTTTAAGACAGCCATAGAAAGTTAACGAACCAAACAGCTTAATATCTAGAGAACACACTAAAGCGATGGGTACATCATAAAATATTGTAACAGCTCAGTGCTCAGAACTACAGAATCCAAATAATCCCTCTGTTAAATTTAAACACACACACACAGGCTTAGAAGGCTGAATGCAGAAAGGGCTCATAACTTCTAATCCGATACCTCACTTTCTATACGCAGTATTTTGTTAGTTGACAGTCTTACGGATTTGTCAAACCAAAATTACAAATTTGTCGAAGTGAAATTATACTGGTGTTCAACGCAAAAATACTTGCAATCATGCGGTATTTTCTACTTTGAATTTTTTCTGTGTTTAATTAGGTACACTTCACAAAAGACCTGTACTTCTACTACTTGCAGAGAGAGAGAACAGGAACAAATGCTCCTTCTACTTAGGAGTTTGCTTGGTTACATACTAAGAAGGGAAACAAAAGGCCCAACATCTTCAGTAACGAAAAAGTCAACCGATAGGCAAAGCCATCACAATATCAAAGGCCTAATCCCCACGATTCTGACTCAGGTGACAGTTCACAGGGGTCAGAGTGGCTGACACTGACCTCAAAAGCAGTTTTTAACTATTCAGCATGCTGAAAGCTGCCGGGCTATCACACCATTAGACTGGAACAAACTGACAAATCAATTCCATCAAGGAGATGACTTTGGTGGGGGGGAGAGAAGAGGCAGGTCCGCCAGTCAACAAACCCACATTTCTCACACAGGTGGTGGGACAAAAGCCGAGTGCACCATCAAAGGCATTTTCTATCTACCAAATGCCTTTGTATAAAACTAACTCCCACCACTTCCTTAGGGATGGCTCTGAAAGTTCGAAACACATGTTTTTCACGTATTCAAACTAAGTTACTGAAAAGAGAAAATACTTTTAAATTCCTCCATTTCTTGCTTTGTAAGAAAGGGTGTATTTTAATTAAAACCCGAGTAGGCAACAATATCAATAAGTATTCGATCAATTTTGAGAAAGACAGTGAACGGCGTATAAAAATACACTGCTTTCCTTTTGAGAGGATGTACCACGATTACTGTTAAGAGTCATTTTAACCAAACCGTTTTAAAATAAATAATTATTTGGGCCCTAATAGCAGAAGAAAAACCATTCACTACAAGAAGCTTACAGTAATTTCATGTCCTACTGACAGCAGGTTTTTCACCGATTCTTTCTTTTTCATTAAAGCAGAATGCAGGTAACCAAAGCCAAACATTTTATTTTAAAACTCTACCTTTTAAAGGTATACTCACACTAAGAAAGGCCCTAAAACTTCCTGACTTTGAGTTAGAATTTAGTGCAGTGCACGTCTACTCCATGAAGAAAACCTGACAAGATGCAGAAGCTACTTATTTGGTAGTTTGACTCAGCTCAACATTTTAAAACTTCATGCTACAGTTCCAGGAAACCTTTGGAAGCTCAAGAACCGATCCTTTAAGTTATAGACTACACCACAAACAATTTGAGGAGCTTTCCTTCCTGATTGTGCAGAGGATGAAGCATCGAACTAGTCACTGAATCAGAATTCCAGAACGGTTGAGGGTTGATGTAAATGCCTTCATTAAACGTCTGCAAAAATTAAAATGTTGCTAAAATTACTGCCAGACCAGTAAATTAAAGCGTGTTTTCTCTTTTTTTTTTTTTTAAGAGCCTCACTCCAGATCTTACGTCAAGTTGTTAAAGGTACATAGCTTTAATTATAAACCAGTTTTTAAATGTTCAGAAAATGTTTGTATTTCGTATTGGTTTGGAGTAATAATTTTTGGAGTATTTCTGCTCTAAGCATTTTAACAAAGTAACTGCGAGCAATGAATGTTTTTCTTCCCAAGAGCTGCCTTTGTTAAAAAAAAAAAAAAGAAAAAAAAAGAAATCACTTAGAAGTTCCACGTACTTTAAAATGCTTGGTAAGAGAAGCTGCAAGATTAAAAGCTCAATCAGGAGGGACGGTACCTAATTGCAATTACGGAATTAAAAGATTTTCCTTCCTAATACTTCTTATCTCTGCAAAGCTCTATCTCTGTAAAATTTTATGAACTGAAGAAGCACTCCTATCTGTTGCAGAAACTAAGCCCTTCCATAAATAATATTATGACCCAAATAATTTTAGCTACAACAACGAACTGATCAATTGAACAATTGAGAGGTTTTCCCTGTTTATTAAAACTACCCATATAAGTTACACCATCAAAGAATCACAGAAAAATTACATCTCAAACTAGTTAAGATTTCAAAAGATCAGAACGCTGGGATAGGCTCAGAACCGGGCAGGGGACTCATGCAGGGCAGGAAGAGCTGTCAATAGTCCTACCGGCATGCCCAGCTAAACAGACTTGGAGCTTTTACGTGGCCACCGGCTGCAGTACCTGGAGCTTTGATGTGGCCCTAAAACGTGAAACATTGCGTTCGGCAATCACCTGTTCCCGGTAATCTACCTCCTAGAAAGGCAATACAAGCAAACTTGCAAGATACCTGTATCTTTCCTAGAGTGCTGCTTTGCCTTTTTGCTTCTTCTGCAGGAACTGGTCTGTGGTTATCTCTGTAAGAAGTAGGAACCCACATACAGATACTGGAATGATAGAGTCCAAAGAAAATAAAACCAACAAAAGCCAGGGATGAACACGGGTAAGTCTAGGTCTAGGAAAGAAACCATTTCTTTGGATCAGTTGAAGACAGGGAAAGATTTCTGTATAACAGTTACCAGGGCGTCTAGGAACTCTGCGTTCCATTTATGAGGAATGGAAAGTACCTGAATTCTATTTCAAGCGAAGCATCTCTCTAGAGAAATGCATTGTCAGTATTTTCCATCCATCCAATCCTCCCAAGAATATTTAAAAGGATTTGGAAGTCCTGTGTTAAACCTGAACTACTTTTAGTGCTAAAGCATGATTTTAAGATTTATGATCATATAAAATACTTTCTCCAACAAACAAACGAAACCAACCCACCCATTCGCCACCCCTAAAGCCCAAACAAAAGCCCTCCAGGAGGCTCTGAGCCCGGAGAAAACTAAGACAGGGGTTAGTCTGAGCTGTGAAAACCACCACCAGGGAACAGGTTAGACAAGACTGACACCACCACGGAAACGCATGGCTTGGAATATGGTAAAAGGTAGAACAGGCAGTAAACCAAACATTTGCAAGTATCCAATGTAATATTTTTCCTTTATATTTCCATACAAAACCCTGTAAGATGTCATCTTTTCATTTCCTAAAGTCACACGTGGAATTACGAACAGCTGCGGCAGAAGCTACTCCATCCATTAACAGCCATGCCAACGGTACAGATGTCACACGCACGGGGGAGGCCAGTGCATCTCTCACACCACCACAGCCAGAGCATCAATTTAGTTCTAGCCGCGCCTTTGTAATGTAGAGGTCACCTGTTAAAATCTTAATTGAAAATACATTCCAGTGTCGGTTTTTTAATGTCTACTTCTGAAGTGTGGAATTAAAAATGTGGCTTTGGAAATTTTTTCATTATTATTTTTAATACCTTGCCATTACCCTTGCATTTTCCAATTAAGGTCAGAGAAGCATTTGTTGATAAACTTCCTCTGACTCAGCTTTCAGGCATTAGGTTTCTGGGAAAGAATCGTATTATATCGGGAACATCTATTAAAGTGACCTTACAGGCAGGTATATTTAGAGCAGTGTTAA